>NW_027506875.1:665844-723344 GCF_052324685.1 Brachyhypopomus gauderio | reverse complement strand
CTGATGTGCTGAGCTGAAACAGGCCGCCCGTCTCCCCG
Source organism: Brachyhypopomus gauderio (assembly GCF_052324685.1). Classification (NCBI taxonomy): domain Eukaryota; kingdom Metazoa; phylum Chordata; class Actinopteri; order Gymnotiformes; family Hypopomidae; genus Brachyhypopomus; species Brachyhypopomus gauderio. The sequence goes on along the minus strand of NW_027506875.1, from coordinate 723,306 downwards.
TGCTGCCGTGACAACACCCGTCTCCTCGTGCTGCCGTGACAACACCTGTCTCCTCGTGCTGCCATGACAACGCCCGTCTCCACGGCTGCAGGAGCTGAGATGGAGACTGGGATGAGCACGGAGAGAGAAAGGCAGGTCAGAGTGGAGGACCCGGCTGCAGGAGTCCCGCCCCTGTTCTTGCCTCTGGTCCCGCCCCTGGTCCCGCCCCTGGTCCCACCTCTGTTTGATCAGCCATGTGTGTCTCTGACTGGAGGTAGGCATGGTGACCCATGTCTGTTGTGTTATGTCTGCAGCCTCACTACTGACCTTTGGAGCAGATTGGACCGGACCCAAACACACGGGATGGTGCGGAGACAGACAGATTGGACCGGACCCAAACACACGGGATGGTGCGGAGACAGACAGATTGGACCGGACCCAAACACACGGGATGGTGCGGAGACAGACAGATTGGACCGGACCCAAACACACGGGATGGTGCGGAGACAGACAGCGGACTTCTTCAACGAGATCTAGAGCAGATTTGCACAGACAATGGAGGCCTTCAAAATGATGAAGCATCTTTTGTCATGTCAATGCTTCCTAAATCTAACGGAGTACAGCTTTCTACATGATTAAACTAGTGGGTGGAACTAACACTGGCAGAAAAATTATTATTACGGGGTAAAAATGATTAGCAGTATTAATATTTATAATGCTTCTGACCTTGATTATCAAAAGCACCACAGCTTTTTTAGGGATGTACGCTCAGACGTGTGATGAATACAGTCAGACACTTCACGGTTACCTCTCCCCTGGCATCATGGTTCCCATGGCAACTCCGGCCTTGACTCTTTGTTTATTTCAAGTTTTTTTTTTTGTCCATTGTTTAATACCCCCCCCATTGTTTTCCCTGTTCTCACCTGAGTCTAGGTGTCCCTGTTTAACTTACATATACATACATACCCTGTACATACACCCCGTACATACACCCCATTCATATACCCCGTTCATATACCCCGTACACACACCCCATATATACACCCCGTACATACACCCCGTTCATATACCCCATACACACACCCCGTACACACACCCCGTAAATACACCCCGTAAATACACCCCGTAAATACACCCCGTACATATACCCCGGACATACACTCCGTACATACACCCCGTACATATACCCCGGACATACACCACGTACATACACCCCGTACATACACCCTGTGTTTCCTTACTTATCTCATTGGTTTTTCACTCATTGGTTTTTCAAGTCATTTGTTTCCATGGTTTGCCTCTGTGTATGAGTTCTAGTCAGTTTGTTTTGTTTTGTCCTCTTGTATATTCGATATGTCTAGTCTTCGTGTTGGTGCCTTGACCCTGGGCTGTTAAATAACCCTGATTGTGGATTTGCCCTCATGAAATCTCACGCTTCTCTGCATGTGTGTGCATCGACATTTCAGTCCGCATTACAGACATGATGACTACACGTCTCATCACACACACATCCTCACAGCTGTGTGGCTGCACACAGCACATTAACCACAAAAGGACTGTTACATATTTCTATATTTCTATTTCTATAAGCAGAACCAGTTCCTCTGTGCACATAACTGCCCATGGTGTGATTCTACTCTATCTCCATGAATTTTAACATGGGAGGATGTGGGGGATGATACCGATGTTATAACTACGGCACCACATTCTGAATGCTCTGGTTTTATTTATGGAAACACTGACAACATGGAAGGAAATCTTAGCTGTTTTTTTTTTTTCCAGGACCCACCAGGGACATTTTTATTTGACAAATGAGATCTTTCCTGAGACGGTAAGAATATGCACCTTCGTGAAAGCTGCCATCTGCCACTGGTATAAAAGAAACAGGGTAAGAACATGAAAAGGAACTAAAACCAGTATGATGGTTTAAAGGGTTGGATTCTGGCTGGCTTTGCTCCCAGGTCTTTGTTATCTGGAGGTTTCACAGTTTGGTCCACACTGAGAGGACGGTAGATGGACGGCACAGATTCGTCCCTGTGCTTTTGATAAAGATGAAGGTTCCACTAGTGCAGTCTGTGGAGTTTAGATCTTCCTCAAAGAGACAAGTCATGAAACATCAGCAGGAACACATCAATACAATAAACAGGTCATAGGTCATCGGGTCTCCATCCCAGGCCCCTGGACACCATATCACCTTGGTTCTGTGTTCTTTACGAATGTGATCAGAATCAACATTTTGTCAAACGATAAAAGGCAGTTTATGTGTAATTTCCCAGAATGCTGCGGTGCGTACTGTTACCTGTGTGTTTCTGGAAAGCATGTATAATTGTTCCATTAGCGGGTTGGAGAGGGATGGTGGTGAGACGTGATCTGCTCTGTTACCCCTCACTTCTCATATCTTAAGAAGAAAACATTTAAACTGATTTTGTGCAAGTCTCAATGGCTCAATCTTCCAGCCAGAGAGCAGGCCCCTCAGGTGTGGACAGTAGGAGTGCCCATCACGCTTGGGGAGGCTTCAGGGTGCAATAAGGCCCAGCAAGCACAATAACGCCAACAACGTTTAGGATGCAGTCATACCCAGAAGGCCTAGTAAGAGATCATTCCTGATGAGTGTCATGGGCGTGATGTTCTTTACTTCAGTGCAGAATCATGCCTGGTAGGTGAAACAGGAGACATACATCAGCAAAACAGGTGACATTAACCAGTGAAACAGGTGACATTAACCAGTGAAACAGGTGACATTAACCAGTGAGACAGGTGACATTAACAGGTAACATTAATCAGTGAGAAATATGTACAATCAACCCTTTGGTTGCCCTGGGAAAGGTTTGTGTCTGAAGAGATAAAAAGCTAGATGACATGGTTCACCATGGCAACAGGAGAAAAAGGCAGTAGTAAAGAAAAAAGCAATGCATATTGGAGCAAACAAATATGAACTGGCATAGGGAAAAATGACTTTATTACTCATTAAGATAACTCATTAACACCACCACCACAATCACCATAACCACCACCACAATCACATCAATCACCATAACCACCACCACAATCAACTATCACCACCACCACCACAATCACAACAATCACCATAACCATCACCACCACCACCAACATGGTGGTGGTGGTGATTGTGTTGGTGGTGATGATTGTGTTGGTGTTGGTGGTGGTGATGGTGTTGGTTATGGTGGTGATGGTGATGATTGTGGTCACCAACACAAACACAATCACCACAATCACTATAACCACCACCATTACCATCACCACCACCACCACCATCACAATCATCACCACCATAACCACCACCACTCATCTCAGAGGCTGTAGATATGGCCTTCAGCCCAAACAGTGGCCAACCTGTTGCTGAAGGTATTTGACTTAATCACCCCCAGCACACAAGGGCCTGCGTAATTCGTGATTTTCAATCATATTTTTATATTCATCCTCTTGCAAGTGTTACCTCAGTGACACCCACACAGTTATCAGACACATCTTGGCACACTGATTTTCGTGTAGCAGTAATTCATATCTGTTACTTTTTTTCAGATTCTCACTTGTCCTTCAGGCATCATGATCCGTTTGAAGGTGAGTCAGAGCTCTATATTTGAAACACTGGAGGCCTGTACACCAGTTGCTGAAGCATCATCTGTGCGGTGGAGCCTTCTACCAGAGCGTTCCTCCACACAGGGCTAAACGCTCTTAATACGCCACAGATGTTTCATAATGGGTTCGAGTAGGACAGACAAACTGTTCATGTTCGTTCCTGGAGGATCATGAAGACACCTTGTCAGCTGCCACAGAGACGTGATACACAGCGGCCTGGTGAATTTACACCTTAAAAATAACATCCAGCAGCTGTTGGCGCTGTTGTAACAAAATAAAACGTGCACCTTCTTTTTCTCTAACGAAGAAGTGCTGGAAATGACTGTGGGATATCCATCAGCCTCCACAGCCAGGCAGGGCTGAGATGTTTGGTGTCAAGTTATGACTTGACACAAATGCACAGACCTACACAGACCTGCACAGACCTGCCACCGTGATTTTCAGTGTTATTTTTGGCATTCCTGTAGCTCCTCGTGAAACATCTGTACTATGTAGGAAGCATCTCAAACAGAGAACTCTCACTTAGGCAAAGATGATGAAAGGCTGCAGATACAACAGACCAATCAGAGGAGGATGTGCTGGAGCCTCAGTTTGAGGTGGATGAAGCTCCCACAGGTGGAGCATTTTACAACTTTGAACAACATAAAATCTTAACTGCTGTGTTGCTTTTGTACTTGGAGGAAAAATATAAGACTACATAAAAGAAAGACTTTGTCTTTATTTGACACTGGGGAGGTTATGGGTGAATCAGAAATGATGGTAGCATATTGTGTCTCTGTCTGCTCCTCCATCTTGTGTGGTGGAGGGTAAAGGGTCAGCTAACAGGGCTCTCGGTCACCCAGCAGGGGACCAGCGAACTCTCCTGTGTTAATATGGGGATACAGGTTACATTTGCTGTTGCAGTAGGAAATCTAGCACTCAGTGTACACTCACGGAACCACGCACAAACCTGGCAAAACACACACAAGACTGGAGAACCACGCACAAGGCTGGGGAACCACGCACAAGACTGGAGAACCACGCACAAGACTGGAGAACCACGCACAAGACTGAAGAACCAAGCACAAGACTGAAGAACCACACACAAGACTGGAGAACCACACACAAGACTGGTGAACCACGCACAAGACTGGAGAACCACGCACAAGCCTGGAGAACCACGCACAAGACTAAAGAACCACGCACAAGACTGGTGAACCATGCACAAGACTGGAGAACCACGCACAAGACTGGAGAACCACGCACAAGACTGAAGAACCACACACAAGACTGGCAAACCACGCACAAGACTGAAGAACCATGCACAAGACTGGTGCAGCATCACGGAGAAGCTTCACAGTGCAAGAACGTCATCAGCTGCAGGAACTGGACTGTGAAGCTAAGGTTGCAATTTATCCACATTAATGCTGTGAGAAGATTTTCTGTTCCTAATCTCCTTCATTTACAGAAGGGGCTGTGACAGGAATATGAGCCACTCATGCCTGCAAACTATAAAATACATCAAAAGAACTGATTAGTGCTTCAGGTCTCAAAGCATCATACTAAATAAATTAATTACTGTTTAGACAGATGCCTGCAATTCTGTGGTATTCCTGTTTAAAGAGTGTTGTGAGTCTGTGACTTGACAACACCACAAAACTGTACAATACACATTTCCATGGGAAAGAAACAGTTCTGACGCCCCCAGAGATGGTTGCTTTGGAAATATGTTCAGTGCACTGATGTTATGTAGAAAACTGTTGGTAAAACATGGTATACAACACAGCGAATTAGTCCTGAGCAGAGCATGTCAATGAAGCATAATATGAATGATGTGGGCCAGAGAAAACTGGTCAGATCGTCAAATGACTGACTGCAGGAATGCAGTGGCATGGCTAGCTGTATGCAGTCTGTTGCTGTAGTAACTGAATCTGAATTTAGCTGAACATACTTGCTAAAAGACCGCTTCAACTCTGAGTCATCTAATGTTCTGAGAGAGGTCCCAGTGCTCGAGTCCAATTTGCATATGACCTCTGATAGTCTTGGGCTCTCAGGAGGATTCCTCCGGAACAGACGCCTTTATAGCGTAGTGTACAAGTCTTCCCCTTCCACTCGCTCCGAGTGAAATACAAATGAGGTGACGGCCCACCCAGTAACTGACACCTGAACAAGGAAAACATGTTGTTAAAGCCGAAGTTGCACTTTAAAATGCCAGAACTTTCAAATCCAGCAAGCACAGAGTACAGAGCATCTGAACCTGAATGTAAAATAGAATTTGTCCTGACAGGGTTTTGTGTAAATAGAGTTTGTCCTGACGGTGTTTTGTATAAATAGAGTTTGTCCTGACAGCGTTCTGTGTAAATAGAGTTTGTCCTGACAGCGTTCTGTGTAAATAGAGTTTGTCCTGACGGTGTTTCGTGTAAATAGAGTTTGTCCTGACAGGGTTTTGTGTAAATAGAGTTTGTCCTGACGGTGTTTCGTGTAAATAGAGTTTGTCCTGACGATGTTTCGTGTAAATAGAGTTTGTCTTGACAGCGTTCTGTGTAAATAGAGTTTGTCCTGACGGTGTTTTGTGTAAATAGAGTTTGTCCTGACGGTGTTTCGTGTAAATAGAGTTTGTCCTGACAGCGTTCCAAGTAAAAACACTTTCATTCTGCACATACTGCAACTTTATGGAACAAGGCTTTGCAGTGTCTTGGACAAAAAAACATAATTAAGAAAACACATGAATTTAGTTTATTCTGACAAAAATAAAAACAACTTTTAACATTCTAACATTTCTCTCACTAGGATTTATTTCACACTGCTGAAAATTTCTTCCAAAAAGAGAAGTGAGAAAAGCACTTAAATAAACTCCTGAACTATTTATACCCTGAAGCAGCATCATGCCAAAACAACAACACAGTAACAGCAAACAGGCAAGAAAGACATTATGTCCTAATGCATGCTGGGAGCAGGCCCCAGTGCACCTATCTTATCCTGGGGCAGGAAGTAGTCATAGCACTTCCTGTTTCGGTGTGCCCGAGGGTGAGGTGAGTCCAGGCAGGATGAGGGCGGACTGCCATCTGCAACCCTGGAACAGGAACACTGGGTTTGTTCTGACTTTGAAAGTGGGTCATGCAGGTATGTGTTCATTTGTCATGCAGGACAGAGTGATTAATCACAAAGAAAGGCCGGCGTCCAAGGACCTGGACGCAGGACACAGGCTGCAGAGAAGACGTCCCACGGTGGGCGGAGCGACACCTGAGAACTGCTCCCAGTACACCTGCATTCAGCCCCGCCCCTCCGCTGCCAAAGTGTGTGTGTGTGTGTGTGTGTGTATATATATATATATATATATATATATATATATATATATATATATATATATATATATATGTATTTTATTTTACTTTCAGGGTTAGACGGGGACATGCACACGTATGCTGTGTATACAAGAGTCTGCTGTTTGTCACTATCTACAGTTCTTTGTCAGCTGTTTCTAAAGATGCACGTTTAGCCCCAACACTGAAATGAGGGCCAAGGTGCTGCTAGCGTCTCCGAGCTGTGCTCTGTGATGTAAACAGTATACGTTACTCTGCCACCTTTACTCTCTGACGTAAACAGCATACGTTATTAAAGTCTGGACACAGCAGTGGAATACAGAGGAGGGTGTTGGGCCATAGGGGGTGTAGAGTTGCCATGGACACTCTGTGTGTGAGAGTGATGTGGGGATCTAAACGTTTGTAACAGACAGACTGTGTGACAGTTGTGCAGAGGGCTCAGGTCTGTGTGTCAGGGTCTGGGGATGTGTTCAATCTCTGAGCTACGCCCCTATTCGCATCTGGGGGTGTGTTCAAGTCTTTGAGCCACGCCCCTGTACACATTTGGGGGTGTGTTCGAGTCTCTGAGCCACACCCCTGTACGCATCTGGGGGTGTGTTCAATCTCTGAGCCAGGCCCCTGTACGCATCTGGGGGTATGTTTAATCTCTGAGCCACACCCCTGTACGCATCTGGGTCAATCTCTGACCCTCAAACATCTCCGTCCAAACACCTCCACTCAAACATCTCCGTCCAAACACCTCCACACATGTACTTACACACACAGCGTCAAGCCACTGTCCAACATGCCGGTCTACATATGTTCTATCTTTGGAGCACGTAATGTTATGGAGAATTACAACACCATAAAACTGTACAAAACAAGAGCAACACTTCTGACGCCCCCGGACACGGTTGCCTTGGAAATGTGCTCAGTGCACTGATGTTATATAGAAAACTCCTTTTGGCAAAAGCAATAGTTTGCAACACAGCAAATTAGTTGGAGAGCATGTCGACGAAGTCTCATATGAATGAAGCATCAAGCCACTGTGCAACATGCCAGTCTACATATGTGTCCTATCTTTACACCACGTAATGTTATGGAGAATGAACAGTGAAGCCTCTCCCCCTTTGAGGAATATTGGAATAATTACGTTCTCCTGCATGTGGTGTGTTTGTAATTAACCTCACAGCTTCCTTTGTGCAGGAAACACGTGCGACGTCTCAACCTGTGAAACCCTCCTGCCATCTAGAGGACAAGAGAACCTCCGAGAGGCTTTCTGGAGTGAGGAGGTGTGGATGAGCGGTCTGCTACAGACCTTCACCGCCCGTCAGTGTGGAGAACAGATCAGGCTCTTTCATCTTCCGTACTGACTTCTCATCAGATCCTGGTGAGAATGATCAGCTAATGATGAAATATCTTTGTAGATCTCCACAGGGAGGTATTCTGGACGCCTGAGTTATGAGCTCTCCCTGTTACCCACAGTCAGGCATGTAAGAAACTGCCACGTTTTAATTACGTGAGCTATCAGTGTTCTCAAAGTATAATCAAATAATTTATGCCACAGAAAGAGTTTTATCAGGAATGCTGGCTTGGAAAGTAATGTAATTATAGATAATGCCAATGTAATTAGGTGCTCTTTTGATGAATGGTGTTTTAAATTGGTTAGTGCACTGATTGTGAGAATTAGTTAGAAATAGTGTCTATTGGAACCTCAGAAAGTCAACGCACACTCTACAAATGAACTGGTGAACCCACGCAGAGTTATGTAATGTGTTTATGAATCTGTGGTGTGGGTATAACGTATCCACGCTCACCCACGCTCTACAAACACAATAGATATATCGCTCCTTTAGGCTGTGCTTCATCCTCTCACTGGCATCCTCTTCCTCTCTACCGAGCTCCGCCCCCCAACTCTGACTCCTCCTCCGGGCAGGTCTCTCCCTTGGTCTGCCGCAGGCCCTAGGTGATGTTTATTAAGCCTGCCAGATGACAATGAAGGAGGCAGCGTGGAGACCTGCACTGAGACCCAGAGGAGGAAGGAGGTGACTGACCCACACAGTCCCCAACACGTCCACACACATCCGCTGCCTCACACACACACGTCCGCTGCCTCACACACACACGTCCGCTGCCTCACACACACGTCCGCTGCCTCACACACACGTCCGCTGCCTCCCCCAGAGCGCGGGAGGGAACTATAAAGGCAGCTGAGCTGTGACTACCCGTCAGGTCTCAGTGTTGTCTCCTAATCCCTTATCTACAGACTACATCACTCATGAACCTGTTTTCTAAACACATTTAACCAAACACTTCCCGCATTATGCTAAGCAGCCAAGAAAAGCAGCTCTCAGACGTGCCTGGGTTTTCTCTTTGGAAAGGAACACAGCAGAAGCAACAGTGCCCCCTGCTGAACATTTGGTGGTAGGACACAAAAGCACTCGGCCAAGGAGAGACAGCAGTTAATGGGGCAGCAAAGCATCTCTCTCTCTCTCTCTCTGTCTCTATATATATATATATATATATATATCTGTCTCTCTATCTCTACATTCCCTCCACTAACCTGCTCTTTCTTTTTTGAAATAGTTATTTTTGAAATTTCAAAACCATCTGATACTTTTGAGAGAGGGAAGTGACACAGTGTGTCATCTTTCACCTTCCCCTGGGTTATACCTAAAACTATGTAGAAAAAAAGAACCACACACACACACACACACTCAGAAAGAGAGAGAGAGAGAGAGAGAGAGAGAGAGAGAGATAGAGTGAGAGAGAGAGAGAGAGGGAGAGTGAGAATGAGAGTGAGAGAGGGAGAGAAAGAGTGAGAGAGAGTGAGGGAGAGAGAGAGAGAGAGCGTGTGAGAGTGAGAGAGAGAGATTGAGGGAGAGAGAGAGAGAGAGAGAAAGAGTGAGAGTGAGAGAGGCCGTGTAGAGATTTTCAGGTCTGTCAGGTGCTGCATTGCTGCAGTTTCTCAGAGGGAGGGGGAGGAGCCACTCTGTTGCTAGGAAACACTTGTGGCTTCTCCTTGAAATGCCAGTTCAAAAAGGACCGAAGCCAAACTGGAATGTGCACGGTGCACGCACTCCCAGCGAAGTTCAGATGTTTGGTAAAGTCTCTCGTGGTGATCGTGGTGTCTGCCCTGCTGTGTTTGACCTGCTAAAGGAGACATCATCTCTTAGGTTCACACTAGCTGTGTGTCACCCCGGTGTGCACAGAACACACACCACAGCACCATTCAGTTAAAACAATAGTTATCATATAGACACAGATCATTTATGCACAAAACAGGAGCAACTCCAGCTGTGCTCTTAGACCTCTGCTCTACCGTCCTTCACCATGGCCACAGAAGTTCTCGTTTTACTCTAGATTAATGAAAAAATAATCCATTTATAGAATCTTATAAACCGATGTAATTCCATCACCCACGCGCTGAAAGTGCCAGCCGTTTATTCGCCTTATTGATCAGTGTCTCTGTGTCGCACGGCGCTCACGCAGTAATGATCTCCTACATGTTGGAGCAACGCTGTGTGCAACCAAGCAGAATAAAAATCATTTGCTTCTGAACAAAAACAGGGCAGGGGTGGGACCCCGGCCCCCGGGCCTGAAGAGCCATGTCTGTACCGGAGCCAGTCCAGTCCGGGCCACACTCACACACAGAACCGGGCCACACTCACGAGCAGAACCGGGCCACACTCACGAGTAGCACCGAGTGACACTCACTCCAGCACATTCCTGCAGTCTGTAATTGTTGTAGTTTCGTGTGCTCACCTCAGTGCTAATTGCAGAACCCACTCGGTCATTATGTGCTTGCGTGTTTAATATTGATGGGTGGTGCGCTAGAAGTAATTAATACTCATTTTCAGACGTTTGTAAACAGGATTACTACGTTTGGTGGCTACATCAGTCATTATAATAGAGCTCAAAGCAGCTACTTACCTCGTCACTAATTAATTACAATTCAGTAGGCTAACCTACGTAGAAGATGTGTTATACAAATTACTCTTCTTTTTTTTCAATTTTCACTACGTGGAAAAGTAGAATAGTTTTTTTTTTGCCAGCTCTCTAATTCAAAAAGTGGTCCTTCACAGCACACAATAAGTTGTAAGTTTAAAAGCCAACGTCAGTATTGATATGGGTTTTCTGCCGTGTGCTTTTACGCGCATGCATTTGTGGGTGTGTGTTCTGATCGGTTTGGCTCTGACCACACAGTTTCATGAACCGGTAGGACCTGCTGTTTGTAGTTCCACTATTTTAAGAACTGTCAACATCAAGGAGTGGAAATATGCTGCATGCCGAATATAAAATTCTGTTGTTAAACTTGTTAAAATTATTTATTTTGGGGGGAGGGGTTAAAAAATGCTGAAATGTCATAGTGTTTACCCCGTGACATGCCGTGAGCAGCTTTCTTGGGCATCTACAGGTATATTCCAATTTTGCCACTGCAGGTTTGAGAATACATCCTGTATTTATGTGTCTAGATCTGGGTGGAACTGGACAACAAAGAAATTAATACTTGAAGTTGAAGTGTGATTTGTGCAGTTAATATCTCTACATATCTTTAATTCTGGAATACAATCCCAGCTGTTCAGTTCTCTGCAGATGTGATCTCACTTAAACATACTGGCTCCTCTACATCAGTTATCACAGGACAGCAGTCATGCTCCGTCCTCTGTCCTGTGTCCTGCGTCCTCCATCCTGTGTCCTGCGTCCTGTGTCCTTGAGCATGACAAGAAGCCAAAGTTTCCTGAGCAGCCAGTGTTTACGTCTGTAACTATAGTTTACAGAGAGAACAAAAAAGACCTCCGTCATAAACAATGACAAGTTATATTAAACACCAAAGTCTACAAAGGGAAACAATAGAAATACAAAACTACATGTTAGTCTTTCAAATGGCACAGCCTTAGATCAGCCTTAGACCGGCCTTAGAACAGCCTTAGAACGGCCTTAGAACGGCCTTAGATCGGCCTTAGACCGGCTTTAGAACGGCCTTTGAACGGCCTTAGACCGGCCTTAGACCGGCCTTAGACCGGCTTTAGAACGGCCTTTGAACTGCCTTAGACCGGCCTTTGAACTGCCTTAGACCGGCCTTAGAATGGCCTTAGAACGGCATTAGACCGGCCTTAGAACGGCCTTAGACCGGCCTTAGACCGGCCTTAGAATGGCTTTAGAACTGCCTTAGAGCGGCCTTAGATCGGCCTTAGAATGGCCTTTGAACGGCCTTAGAACAGCCTTAGAATGGCCTTTGAACGGCCTTAGACCGGCCTTAGAACAGCCTTAGAATGGCCTTAGAACGGCCTTAGACAAGCATTAGATCAGCCTTAGAACGTTCTTAGAACAGCCTTAGAACAACCTTTGAATGACCTTAGACCGGCCTTAGAACGGCCTTAGATCAGCCTTAGAACGTCCTTAGAACAGCCTTAGAACAACCTTTGAATGACCGTAGATCAGCCTTAGACCAGCCTTAGAACAGCCTTAGAACGGCCTTAGAACAGCATATCCATATTCTGTTTATCTCAGAAGAGGTGTTAGTTTGTCTCAAACTTCCAATGACACTTAAGGTTTTGAAGACGTTTCCTATAGGAAAGGTTCAGTTAAACCAGTGTGAAAAGCCGTCTAAATCAAATCAAATCAAATCAAATATATTTGTATAGCGCTTTTCACAACACATGTTGTCACAAAGCGCTTTACAGGATTTACAAGGTTAACGATACTATGGGTCCAGATCCCTAATGAACAAGCCAAAGGCGACAGTGGCAAGGAAAAACTCCCTAGATGGTGGGGAATAGGAAGAAACCTCGGGAGAACCAAGACTCAAAAAGGAACCCATCCCCCATTGGGCGGCCCGTTAACACACAAATTACACAAAAACAAATTATACAGACTAATAAACAAGTTACAAATAAATCACACAATCAGACTAAGTATAAGGTAACTAGAATGAAAGTTCTGGGTGTTGATATTGTCAATGTAAATGTCTTGTGATGAACGCCAGATTTTCATTCCGTGTCGGAGTGATGATACTGGTATTGTAGGCTCCAACTGCAGTGTTACTCCCCAGGTGAACCTTGGAGAACCTCAGAGTCTAGTCCACACTGAGTGTCTGGATTCTGAGAACGAGACTGAATATTCATTAGAGTAGGTTCAGAAACACACTCAGTAAAGATCAAACACATTTGTTCATGACTGGTTGGGGAAATCTAATCATTAACCTTCACAAGGACAACAAGCTCAGTCAAAGCTACAAGCTTTGAAGTTTCACTACTGTGGGAGATTAAATATCTGTCTATCCTCACATAAATTTAAGGCAAGACGTTTTTAGGACAAGCGTGCACTCTCCCCTCACACTCTCCTCTCACGCTCACACTCACCGCTCACACTCACCGCTCACACTCACCCTTCACACTCTCCCCTCACGCTCACACTCACCGCTCACACTCACCCTTCACACTCACCCTTCACACTCACCCTTCAAGGTCACCCTTCAAGGTCACCCTTCACGTTCACCCTTCACGTTCACCCCTCACTCTCACCCCTCACTCTTCCCTCACGCTCACCCCTCACTCTCACCCTTCAAGCTCACCCTTCACGTTCACCCCTCACACTCACCCCTCATGCTCACCCCTCACACTCACCCTTCAAGCTCACCCCTCACACTCACCGCTCACACTCACCCTTCAAGCTCACCCCTCACACTCACCCCTCACACTCACCACTCACACTCACCACTCACTCTCACCCCTCACACTAACCCCCCAGTGTTGCAGGCATAGCTGTTGACATCTGCCCTTGAGGATGAGAAGGAGACAGCAGACAGAAAGTGTGAATGATGAGAGGACTGCAGGACCAGAGATCCAGCTACATGTGCCAGGGCAGATACTTCCAGGGGCAGATAGCTCCAGGGCAGATACCTCCAGGGCAGATACTTCCAGACAAATACCTCCAGGGCAGATACCTCCAGGGCAGATACCTCCAGGGCAGATACTTCCAGGCAGATACCTCCAGGGCAGATACTTCCAGACAGATACCTCCAGGGCAGATAGCTCCAGGGCAGATACCTCCAGGGCAGATACTTCCAGACAAATACCTCCAGGGCAGATACCTCCAGGGCAGATACCTCCAGGGCAGATACCTCCAGGGCAGATACTTCCAGACAGATACCTCCAGGGCAGATAGCTCCAGGGCAGAAAGCTCTATGGAGGACACGCCGGTGTTCCACGGCAGGTAGCACACAGACCTATGAAGAGTAAAGTTGAGTAGAGAGATTTATTGTCATTGTACACGATACAACGGAATTCTGAAGGTGTCGTGGTCCTCCTTCCCTTGTGTTTGACCTCCATCTCCTACTTCAGGACAAGTGCAGGACACCCTGCGTATGGGACACCATCATAACAGCGTCCAGCACGCTGCAGGACACCCTGCGTATGGGACACCATCATAACAGCGTCCAGCACGGTGGCTTCAATTCCAAACGGTGATGACATTTGTGTGCCTGCTTTGGAAGACTGGAAGTGTCTCCGTGACCATCTGTGTCATTAGTTTACTACCACTTCTCCCTTCTCGTGTGTTATTCTGGAGATTGTGAGGAATGTTCTCTGCTGTCTCAGGCAGAGAGGTGTACACCAGGCAGCCACGACTATGGTGTGATTAACGCTCCTTTCTCGAGAAACCTGGGAGGTAGAAAGGAGAGTTGGGAGACTCCCATGTGTTTATAAACACACTCGCCAGGTACACTTATGTTGTAGATGCTTATTTCTGACTGCAGCCATGTGCCCTGACAGTCAGAACCAGAATCACTTCTCTTCACTAGAACCTGTCATGTACAGCAATTTGTTTTGGTATGACAGAAACTGCTGAACAGTGTGTAACACTGACAGCACACGAGTGCACTGACAACTGTGAGGTACACACAGGGCACATGGACGCAAGATTTACAGTTTAAAGGATAAATATACAATGTGGAGGGGTGAACCCAGAGTTTTACAGTACATGGGTTTCTGTGAGAGTGAAGACAGCGATCACTGCTGAAGAGTCAGAGGACGGCTGACAGAGTGGAGCATGTCCTGTCTGTACCAGGAACCTGCACGGTGTTTCTACCACTGAACACGTGTTCAGAGAGACATATGATATTATGTCCACAGACGTGATAACCAGGTTAACATGGGGTCTGTGTGAGGTGACACATAGGGGCTGTGTGAGGTAACACATAGGGGCTGTGTGAGGTAACACATAAGGGTCTGTGTGAGGGAACACATATGGGTCTGTGTGAGGTAACACATATGGGTCTGTGTGAGGTAACACATAGGGGCTGTGTGAGGTAACACATAAGGGTCTGTGTGAGGGAACACATATGGGTCTGTGTGAGGTAACACATATGCGTCTGTGTGAGGTAACACATACGGGTCTGTGTGAGGTAACACATATGGGTCTGTGTGAGGGAACACATACGGGTCTGTGTGAGGTAACACATACGGGTCTGTGTGAGGTAACACATAGGGGTCTGTGTGAGGTAACACATACGGGTCTGTGTGAGGTAACGCGTACGGGTCTGAGTGAGGTAACACGTACGGGTCTGTGTGAGGTAACACGTACGGGTCTGTGTGAGGTAACCAGTGATGGCTAAGTTATCTTGAGAAAGTAATCCGATTACTGATTACTGATTACTCCTTTTAAAAGTAACTTAGTTACGTTACATATTACTTGATTTTAAAAGTAACTACGTTAGATTACAAGTTACTTTAATAGTTACATTCAGCAGCAAAATAAATTTTTCCAGTACTCACTTTATTGGAAGTGCATTTTTAACAGTAACAATGTATTGAAGCAGGTTCGGTAACCGAGGCAGAAACTGCTTAATCCAAAAATCCCGAGGAGGGAAACTTTATAGGCCCTTTTCACAACAAAACGGAAATACGTCACCGCCGGGTAAAAAAAGTTCCGGTACTCGCAGAAGATAGTTGTTGTCAATTCACCTCAGCATGGAGCGTGTGTTTACTTCATCCCTGTCGTCGCTGCCGAGACTGAATTTTAAATACGTTTCCAGTATCGTTGGAGAACATTCAACAACGAACGGTTCCAAGTTAAATAGAGGCTACAAATTGTTTGTAGAATAATTTATTCACTTATACCTGGGTAAGCTAACACCAGCTAGCACTAGCTAGGTAACTAACTATTATTTAAGGTATAGCTGGTTCCATTAGTCATCCTACGGAGTGGTAAAACAGTCTATATTATTATGATATATATTATAATATTACAAATGATACTGACAGCTTTAGTTAACAATATCTAGCTAGGTTAAGCTGGGCGTACACTGTGCAATTTTTGGCCCATTTTCAGCCGATTTTTCACTCGTGCGACTATTTTTGCGATCGGGCCGAGTTTCGGCTCAATCGCGTGTCGTGCATCGTATAGTTTACACAGGTAAACGAGGAGCGATTCACACCTCAGACCCACTCCTGATCAGAAATCGCAGCGTCGCAAGAATATCAAACATGTTTGAAATTCAAATCGCTCCTCGTGAGAGTATTGCACTGTTGAAGCAGCTCCACGAGCGGACTCTCCCTGCGATTTAGTCGTAGTTTGAGCTGGAGCTGAGTACACGATTTAAAATATCGTACAGTGTACACCCAGCTTTAGCAAGCCAAGGGACGTCAGCTATTGATTGTTTGGTTTACATCAGTATCAATAAAGTTCATGACACACACCAAGTTATTACGTGTTATTGTTTATTCAGTGTCCAATATAGTCGAGAGAAAAGTGATGGTCAGAGCTGGATGCTAGCGGATCACAACTAGTTTCAGAGCCGTTTCAGTGGAACAGTTGCTGTCCGCATTTGAAAGAGCAAACTCTCGACTAGTAGATGTTCGTGGTGTACTGCCAGCCGAGAGCTTGCTCTTTTCTAGCTAGATGCTATCGGATCACGGCTAGAAGCTATCGGATCGGGGCTAGAAGCTATCGGATCGGGGCTAGAAGCTATCGGATCACGGCTAGAAGCTATCGGATCACGGCTAGAAGCTAGCGAACCGGGGCTAGAAGCTAGCGAACCGGGGCTAGAAGCTATCGGATCACGGCTAGAAGCTAGCGAACCGGGGCTAGAAGCTAGCGAACCGGAGCTAAAAGCTAGCGAACCGGAGCTAAAAGCTAGCGAACCGGAGCTAAAAGCTAGCGAACCGGAGCTAGATGCTAGCGAACCGGGGCTAGATGCTATCGGACCGGAGCTAGATGCTAGCGAACCGGAGCTAGATGCTAGCGAACTGGAGCTAGATGCTAGCGAACCGGGGCTAGATGCTAGCGAACCGGAGCTAGATGCTAGCGAACCGGAGCTAGATGCTAGCGAACCGGGGCTAGAAGCTAGCGAACCGGAGCTAAAAGCTAGCGAACCGGCGCTAAAAGCTAGCGAACCGGAGCTAGATGCTAGCGAACCGGGGCTAGATGCTATCGGACCGGAGCTAGATGCTAGCGAACCGGAGCTAGATGCTAGCGAACCGGGGCTAGATGCTATCGGACCGGAGCTAGATGCTAGCGAACCGGAGCTAGATGCTAGCGAACCGGGGCTAGATGCTATCGGACCGGGGCTAGAAGCTAGCGAACCGGAGCTAGAAGCTAGCGAACCGGGGCTAGATGCTAGCGGGTAACAGCTAGATGCTAGCGGACGTACGTGTACTCCCAGCCGAGAGCTTGATCTTTCAAACGCGGACAGCAACTGTTCCACTGAAACCGGCTGGGAACAGTAACAGTACCGGGAACAGTAACAGTACTGGGAACAGTAACAGTACCGGGGACAGTAACAGTACTGGGAACAGTAACAGTACCGGGGACAGTAACAGTACTGGGAACAGTAACCGGGAACAGCACCAACTTTTAGCCGCGAGCTTCCTGCTATGTAGTCTGCAGCAGTGAAATGCTGGCTACACACAAAGATGCTCCGTATCACAAAGTTTTCCCCTTCATCCCTCCTAATTGCACAAACCCATTTTCTTTTCTGCTCGTCGTCAGCCGGAAAACCATAGAAACTGAGATACGACTGTTTTTGCTTCGAGATCGAGCACCCTGGTGCACTGCAAAAGCTCTTGTTATTGGACTCTGCCATTGTTTAATGTGTAACGGAAGTAACTTTACCCTGCAACGAGAGCTTCCGGAAGAAAAAATGCGGAAGTGTGAAAAGGGCCTATTGATAACGCAACCCTGGCGCGCGCAGGCTCCGCCCCCCCAGTGTCACTTAAAGGGCAAGACTCGCCGTGAGGAGTAGGAGTCACTACAGCAGGCGTACTCAACTAAATTTGTCCGCGGTCCAATTTTGGCAGATACCTGTGACCTGAGGTCCGGTGCGGCGGGGGTGGCGAACGTAAGTTGTTGAGCGGGGGGGGGGGGGGGGGGGGGGGGGGGGGGTTGCGCGAACGGTGGAGGCGTTTATACTTTCGCGAGCGTCACTGCAGTGTTCTCCGAAACGATAGGCGTTTTGTCCGAAACGATATGTGGTAGAAACACCCCTCAAAACAGGGGAATGAACATTTACCTGACCAATTTTAATGTTGCTATATGTTTCAGGTTTGAAAAGTGCTGGAATTTAGGTTAAAGTACTTTAAAATGCTTGAAATTGTAACTACTTGTAAACAACTTGTTTGTTGTTTCACAACAAATAGCTGTCTGACTGAATAGTTCTCTTGTATTAGGTTAACAAATACGAGCCTCTTGTAATTCCAGGACGAAACATGAGAGAACGTGAAGACGTGAAGATTGGGCGTTTTTTAAATAAACAACCATTAAATAATGTGATAAAAAGCGAATTATTTCGAGTATATGTATAAATATTTAACTTAATTATGTTTAACATGCTGGGAAATATTGAAATGGACCTTGAAAGTGACGTACAAGTGCTTTAATTCCACCTTATAAAGGTGTATGAACCCTGAAAACGTGACTTTGTTCATTGCGCTGAAGCGCGGCGCGAAGTTACAAAATTCGAGAGGTGCACGACCTCTCGAACCGACAGCGCGCGAGTCAGTCGCGCACACGCGGAGCCACAGCGATTACGTCATTTTCGCCGCGCGGACCCTCGCGCCGCTCGCGCAGCGTCACCAGGCAGGCTTGTTGTTGGGGGGGGGGGCGAACGTAAAAACTGGAGTGTTTTTTCTATAGCCCTGAAATAAATGTTACGGTTTTGTTTTGGTCCGTATCCAGTTAATCAGGAATGAGATTGGTGTCCGGACAGGACTGCGTTCGGGTCCGGATCCGGACCGCGGTCCGCCAGTTGAGTACCCCTGCTCTACAGTATCTCCTGACATTACGTTTGTGTAGCTGCGCGGTATTATTTGTAAATTTATTTGTAAACGTAATACAAGCGAACTGGGGTGCGTTTCCCGAAACGTTCGTAGCGCCAAGTACTTCGTAACCTCGTATGAAACGTACGAGGTTAAGAAGTACTTAGCGCTACGAACGTTTCGGGAAACCCACCCCTGTTCAGTCAGACAGCTTGTGAAACGAAATACCATTACAATTTCAAGCAATTTAAAGTAGGCGACGTTAGTCAAAATTCCAGCACTTTTCAAACGTGGAACACAAAGCAACATTAAAATTGGTCAGGTAAATGTTCCTTCCCCTGTTTTTGAGGGGTGTTTCTTTACACTAACACATATCGTTACGGGAGGACACTGCACAGAATGACTTGTAAAACGTGCTCGCGCTCTCACAGGGTCGCGCGCAGCGTGCGGAGTCGAGCGCTACGGTCAGACGCAAAAGTAGAACTGAGCCAAGAAGAAAGCAAAAATATATATTTTACTAGGGAAAATATAAATAGTAACGCACAGTTATTTGGATAAGTAACTTTAATCTGATTACTGGACTGGAAATAGTAGCGCGTTATATTACTCGTTACCGAAAAAAGTGGTAAGATTAGAGTAACGCGTTACTAAGTAACGCGTTACTAAGTAACGCGTTACTGACATCACTGGAGGTAACACATATGGGTCTGTGTGAGGTAACACGCACGGGTCTGAGTGAGGTAACACGTACGGGTCTGTGTGAGGTAACACGTACGGGTCTGTGTGAGGTAACACGTACGGGTCTGAGTGAGATAACACGTACGGGTCTGTGTGAGGTAACACATAAGGGTGTGTGTGAGGTAACACATACGGGTCTGTGAGGTAACACGTACGGGTCTGAGTGAGGTAACACGTACGGGTCTGTGTGAAGTAACACGTACGGGTCTGTGTGAGGTAACACGTACGGGTCTGAGTGAGGTAACATGTACGGGTCTGTGTGAGGTAACACACACTGGTCTGAGTGAGGTAACACGTACGGGTCTGTGTGAGGTAACACATAGGGGTCTGTGTGAGGGAACACATACGGGTCTGTGTGAGGGAACACATAGGGGTCTGTGTGAGGTAACACATAGGGGTCTGTGTGAGGTAACACATAGGGGTCTGTGTGAGGTAACACGTACGGGTCTGTGTGAGGTAACACATACGGGTCTGTGTGAGGGAACACAGGGGTCTGTGTGAGGTAACACATACGGGTCTGTGTGAGGTAACACGTACGGGTCTGAGTGAGGTAACACATACGGGTCTGTGTGAGGTAACACGTACGGGTCTGTGTGAGGTAACACGTACGGGTCTGTGTGAGGTAACACATACGGGTCTGTGTGAGGTAACACGTACGGGTCTGTGTGAGGTAACACATAGGGGTCTGTGGTCTCCAGAGTCTAAGTATGTGTAGTAAACCCCAGATGGACAGGAACTCCCTGCTGTCATGGCGACAAAGCTGAGAGACCTTCACCCAGGAGCCAGAGAACATCTGAGTGAGGCTAATTCAGGTAGAAGAGCTTCTGCTCTTACTAAATCTCATCAAAGGCACAATATGCTAATATGCTGAAAGCACCAACTTCCACTGACCTGAGTGGCCCAACCTGGAGGGCCAGCCTGATCATTTAAAAGACTAAACAGTTTAAAAGCCATTTCCCTCGCCACACAGTGTCAGGAGACACTGTTCTTTTCCCACTAATGTGCTTCCAATTTTGCCCATTTTTGCTACTTATTGTTTAAATTTGTTCTTTGGCAAATTTATGAAAAAAGACCAGATGTCCCTGCAGTAATTCTGGGCCTTTGTTCTCATGACGAAGTGAAAGCACATTTGGGCCGGTTGTGAATAAAGGTGCTGTTTGTTCTGGTATTTGAAAGCAGGATACAGGAACATGGTCAGATTGGGGTAATGAATCTTCAGGTTAAGGGGCTGTGGTACTGAGACCTGCCTCCCCCCACTGAGGGCAGTCTGGAGTGGGGCACTGCTGCTGGGTCTTGATCATGTTGAGTGTGGTCCAGCACCACCACGTTGTGGGTTTAGTTTTCAAGAAGTGCATATATTGTCAAATATTTGGCAATTGTTGCTGTAGTAAATCTGATCTGACAATCAGCCATGACGGTAGTTATTATCAATCAGATTTTACAGCCATTACTGTAGTTATTCATATGGGTTTCCTATTACCAGTTTAGCAGCATATGATGTGAAAATAAAACCAGAAGTGTCCACATTAATTTGCGCTGGCAGGGAACTGGCTGGTATAACCATGACAGCCAGTGTTTTATGATCATGGACATCTAATGAGACTCTAATATTCATACACTCATCTATAATCCAGATCAGGCATGTTGGATCACGCTTGGAACTAAATTTTGTTCAGAGGTTTGTTTACTGCCAAAAATATATAATTTATAAATTTATTTGTATGATAATTTGTTATATTGCATTCCTGAATATCACATTTTTCCGTTTTTTTTTTTGTATTTTTCCATCATTTGTTTTTTTGTGGGGTTGTGGTGGGTAGCTATGCTGACACAGGCCCCAGACACCCCCAACACCCCAGACACCATCCAAACAGCTCAGACACCCCTCAGACCCCGTCCAGACACCCTCCAGACACCCCAAACACCCTCAACACCCCCAGAAACCCACAGGACACCCAAACACCCCCAACACCTCCAGACACCCCAGACACCCCAGGACACCCAAGACACCACCAACACCTCCAGACACCCCCAACACCCCAGACACCATCCAGACACCCCCAGACACCATCCAGACACCATCCAGACACCCCCAACACCCCAGACACCATCCAGACACCCCCAACACCCCAGACACCCCCAACACCTCCAGACACCCTCAGACACCCCCAACACCTCCAGACACCCCCAGAGACCATCCAGACACCCCCAGACACCATCCAGACACCATCCAGACAGCCCCAGCACCCCAGACACCATCCAGACACCCCCAGCACCCCAGACACCATCCAGACACCCCCAGCACCCCAGACACCATCCAGACACCCCCAGCACCCCAGACACCATCCAGACAGCCCCAACACCCCAGACACCATCCAGACAGCCCCAGCACCACTGGATTGGTAATCTGGTATACTGGGCATTCTTCCAGGGGCCCAATGGTCCTTACGGTCCGATGCTGGTGGATTTTCTTTCTTTTCTTTTTTTTTTGCTTAAAGCCCAGCCCACAACTTAGAGGTGGCAGCCCACTGGTCCACCTTCAAGACAGACAGTGGGCTGAACCAATCAGGATATAGTATGAAATCACTTCCCTGCACTGTCCCCTGTAACTCCTCATAGTTTCACAGTGTTGAGCGTGTGCGTTACCGGAGCTGCAGCATGGAGGAACCAAAGTGATGGAGGGAGAAGGATGTGGAGACGTGTGAACAGATGGAGGAACATCACTGTAGACAATCACAGAAACGTTCTAGAGGATCTGCTGTAGCCTCCAGCAACAGAAGGTCAAAGGTGAAGACAGCAGCAGTGTGCAGGGAGAGGAGCAGGCAGAGATGTAGGAGTGTGATAGACCAACCGGGTGGAGGAGATGTAGGAGTGTGATAGACCAACCGGGTGGAGGAGATGTAGGAGTGTGATAGACCAACCGGGTGGAGGAGATGTAGGGGTGTGATAGACCAACCGGGTGGAGAAGATGTAGGAGTGTGATAGACCAACCGGGTGGAGAAGATGTAGGTGTGTGATAGACCAACCGGGTGGAGAAGATGTAGGCGTGTGATAGACCAACCATGTGGAGGAGATGTAGGAGTGTGATAGACCAACCGGGTGGAGAAGATGTAGGAGTGTGATAGACCAACCGGGTGGAGAAGATGTAGGTGTGTGATAGACCAACCGGGTGGAGAAGATGTAGGCGTGTGATAGACCAACCATGTGGAGGAGATGTAGGAGTGTGATAGACCAACCATGTGGAGGAGATGTAGGCGTGTGATAGACCAACCGGGTGGAGAAGATGTAGGCGTGTGATAGACCAACCATGTGGAGGAGATGTAGGAGTGTGATAGACCAACCATGTGGAGGAGATGTAGGAGTGTGATAGACCAACCATGTGGAGGAGATGTAGGAGTGTGATAGACCAACCGGGTGGAGAAGATGTAGGCGTGTGATAGACCAACCGGGTGGAGAAGATGTAGGAGTGTGATAGACCAACCGGGTGGAGAAGATGTAGGTGTGTGATAGACCAACCGGGTGGAGAAGATGTAGGCGTGTGATAGACCAACCATGTGGAGGAGATGTAGGAGTGTGATAGACCAACCGGGTGGAGGAGATGTAGGCGTGTGATAGACCAACCATGTGGAGGAGATGTAGGAGTGTGATAGACCAACCGGGTGGAGAAGATGTAGGTGTGTGATAGACCAACCATGTGGAGGAGATGTAGGAGTGTGATAGACCAACCGGGTGGAGGAGATGTAGGCGTGTGATAAACACCACACTCACGACAAACACCACTCATGATAAACACCACACACGATAAACACCACACATGACAAACACCACACACGATAAACACCACACACGATAAACACCACTTGTGATAAACACCACTCGTGAAAAACACCACCCAAAGTCTACAGCTAATGTCACAGCCAACACAATTACACCAGAAAGTAGCAGTTCACACCATCAAGTTGCCCGCTGTGAAACAGCATAAAACCCAACTAGCGACTGGCCTGTTTGATAAACACTTCTCCCTGCTGCTTACTTTATTCTTTGAAGAATTATATATCTAAGGCCAGGGACCCTGAGCTGGATACGATTCTGTACAAACAGGAACACACAGGGAGCTCATACATTATAACGGGCTTATAGCGTTTTTTCATAGCAGATATACATTTTCTGAAGGAGTACAATAAAATACCACTAGATGGCAGCACAAACCTGTAAAACACGTCCAGCAGCACAAGGACTGATGTTTGCGTGTGTGTGTGTGCGTGTGTGTGTGTGTGTGTGTGTGTGTGTGTGTGTGTGTGTGTGTGTGTGTGTGTGTGTGTGTGTGTGTGTGTGAACATGTGTGTGAAATTAGATACAATATAAAAAAAAATAAACAACATAAAAGTTTTTGTAATCATGATGGGTCAAGAAACCGTCCTGCTAGACCCATCCAAGCTTATCCAGAAAGTGTTTATGAACATTAGTGCGTTCATTTATATGTAATGTATGTTGTATATGTAATGTATTTATAATGTATGTATATGTATATTTATATGTAGTTGAGTGCAGTTTCTTGTGTCTCTAGTACGTATGCACAGTTCTACATCTTTCAAGGTTTTATAATAAAATTATAATAAATTTATATTTATTATAATAAAACTTTTGTGTGTATTTGTGTATTTTTCTGTGTGGTCTGTGAATGGACAATCTGCGCACAAACAGGCCACAGATCCCACAAGGTTAAATGAGGTATCTGAAGGCAAAAGACACAAAGTCCAGTTATGTTGTTATGTGCTAGTTATTGTTTGAAGACATTATGTTTTAAGTTAGAAAAGTAGCTAATTCTTTTAAAAGAACATTCTCATGTACACATGCTCTCTCTCTCTCTCTCTCTCTCTCTCTCTCTCTCTCTCTCACACACACACACACACACACACACACACACACATACATATAATTAACTGTATTAATGATAATTATTATCAGATGAACAGGTGAACACAGAGGAACACAGAAACAGATGTAGTGTACAATGCACATAACATACAGACATAAATAAAGACATACTCAATAAACACGATGGAGCCCGGTATAAACACGGTGTGTACACGGTGCCTTTAAGAAGTCGTGGGCCGTTTCAAAGGATCGTGTACTGATCACATTATAGTGGGCGAGTGGGGAGAGGCTGGGAGTTAGTTCGGTCCGAGACCAGCCACAAACACACTGCTCTCGGAACCAGGAAACTCGACGTGGACTAAACACCAACATACCAACCCGTCCAGAACACAGGCGGTGTCTTTTACACCTGAAGGACCAGAAGATCACGTTGAGAAGGTGTTTGTAGGTTTGGATCTGACCGTAGTTCAACCTTTCAGAACAAACTTTCGTGGATCAACAGGACCATGCCACGGAGAACTGTTCAAGATGTGACAGTTCAGGATGTGCAGAAGAGACGAAACCCCAGCAAACACTATGTAAGTTTATTTCTCCTCCATATCTGAAGTTGGTTTGAGTCCTTCTCGCCGTGTTTTCCCGAGGTGGGATTAGATCCGAACAAAGACGGGTCAGAGGAGGATCAGATTACAGCCACACACTTAAAGGGGAAACTGGGTTTATATAAATATTAAATTCTTCTTCTTCTTCTTCTTATTGTCCATGCACTGAACGCTTTGTCAGCAATACTGGGACTTTTTGCGCCATTAATATTAACTCTGTATATTTACCGAAGTAACATATTCCCCTTGTTTTACAGACTGGATGCATTTTGCAAGTCTAGATTAGCATCTATGTGGTCAAATCTCTTTATTTTTAGTTTGTGTGTGTTTCTAACTCCAGTGGTTGAGAATAAACGTTATAACCGACTTGACTTCACTGCCTCCTGGTTCCAACAGTTAACCGTTATCTGGGATCGTGTTTTTGTGAATGTCCTACAGGTTTTTTCGATCTGTAATACATAGTTGGCGTTTCTTCGGTTTGGTTCCGAATGAACCCAGTGACCGTCTGTGTCCCCGATAGCTGGGTGAGGTACCGGCCGGGAATGTTGGGCTCCGTGTGTGTGGAGCCACACCCGCCTCTCTCTCCCCCCCCCGGCCATGAAAACCTCCCCATGTTCAGGACTTTACAGCCCTGCTGGCGGGCCTCCTCAGCTCAGGGCTCATGAATCATGAGATTCAGTATATGGTTCATGAATGATGATATTGTATTAATAAATGTCTTCTGTCTCTCTTTTACGGTCTGTTTATCCGTTTGCATGTCTGTCTGTCCATAAGACATGAGACACCTCACACAGCAGTCTCAGACCAACAGATACGTTTTCAGATTTCATAGTTTTGACCAGAGCATGAATCTAATGAGATATGAACTATCATGAGGTAGGTGGAGACAGGGTGGGTGGAGACAGGGTGGAGCGGGGTGGGTGGAGGCAGGAAGTTTCTTGTACAGCACCAGAATAATGATGCCTGCGTGTTTATGGTCAGCGTTTATGGTGGGTTTGGACCGTACAGCAGATGAAGACATGTGGACGTCGATGACATCATGTCAGGATATTGTATTTCCTGTGAAGTGGCGATTGACACATCTGGGCCAGCGTCATTACAATAATGACATCTCTTTATTCTGGTTCTGTATTTCGGGGCTGTCACTGGTATTTCCAGATACAAGTTAGTGGTTTTAATCACTGCCTGTCGAAGCACTACACTGTACATATATGCATATATACAGCATATATGCAGCGTTCAACTCAATGAAAATCATGTCATGTCTGCTGTGTTGTGTTAGTGGATTTATTGAGAACCAGAATATCTGTAGCTTTAGCACGTCTGCTGCGTCCTGGACGTGAGACTGTGGAGACATATCCACGCTAACGCTCTTCACCTGGCTGGTTATTTTGTCCCTAGCTGGATGGCCTTCGAGTTTCTTCTCTCATCCCTTTATCTCTTTTGGCTGATATTTCCACTCTGGGAGAATTAAGGACACTCAAGGTTCCTCCGAGGTATTTGAGCAGGTTTTGAGTAGCGTTTGAGGCTGGTGGTGTTGGAACGCCATGCTGCCAAGGTCTTGAACATACATATAAACCATCATCTCTTCCTCTCCAGCAGGCCCCGCCTCCAGTCCACATCTGATTACCAGTGCGATACTGTCCCTTTGGAATGTGTTTCATTTAACCCATCTGTGCAGTTAGAACACACACACACACACACTAGTGATTACTAGGGGGCTGTGGTGCACACGTGCCCAGAGCGGTGGGCAGCCTTAGCCCGGCGTCCGGGGAGCAGTTGGGGTTAGGTGCCTTGCTCAAGGGCACCTCAGTCATGGCCTCAGGTCTGGGAACCAAGTGGACAAAACAGATTATAAGACATTATGGGCCTCTTAGCCCGTTAAAATAGCGTTAAAAACGGAGGACAAATTTCGATTGGGGTGTAAAAATCACAATTGACAAAATATGGCACATTTACATTTTAAATTTACATTTTACAGTATGTGTTATATGCCCCAGAGGGATTACCCTGCTGAGGGCAGTGGTGTGCAGGACGTCTGGTAATGTCCTGGTGGTGGTGTGCAGGACGTCTGGTAATGCCCTGGTGGTGGTGGTGTGTCATCCTGGCCTGTTTGTTTAGACAGGAAGGAGGTCGGACTGAAATCACACTGCCTGCTACCATCTCACAAACATTCTTTCCTTTTTATGGTCATTTCAGGTTTACATCATCAAAGTGTCCTGGTCAGATGGCAGCAGTGAAGTCATTTACAGGCGCTACAGCAAATTCTTCGACCTACAGGTGGGTTTCTCATTCACTCCACACTGCACTGCACACAGCACACACTACACTACCCACTCCACACTACACTGCACACTGCCCCCTCCACACACCATACTGCACACACTACACTGCACACTCCACACACTACACAGCACACACTGCACTACCCACTCCACACTGCACACACTACACTACCCACTCCACACTGCACACACTACACTCCACACTTCACACACTACACTACCCACTCCACACAGCACACACTACACTACCCACTCCACACAGCACACACTGCACTACCCACTCCACACACTACACTACCCACTCCACACAGCACACACTACACTACCCACTCCACACAGCACACACTGCACTACCCACTCCACACACTACACTACCCACTCCACACTACACACACTACACTGCGCACACTGCACTACCCACTCCACACTGCACACTCCACACTTCACACACTACCCACTCCACACAGCACACACTGCACTACCCACTCCACACTGCACACACTACACTGCACACTCCACACACTACACTGCACACCACACTGCACACACTACACTGCACACTGCCCCCTCCACACTCCACACACCACACTTCACACACTACACTACCCACTCCACACTACACACACCACACTGCACACACTGCACTACCCACTCCACACTGCACACACCACACTGCACACTCCACACTGCACACACTGCACTACCCACTCCACACTGCACACACCACACTCCACTGCACACCGCCCCCTCCACACTGCACACACCACACTCTACACTCCACACTCATGTGGATACTCATATTAAGCAGGTCCCAGTGGTGCCAGCAGTATCCAGCCGTAATAAATATAGAGGGAGACGTCTGAGTCTCCGTCCGCCTGGCTGGAATCATCATTTGGTTTCCGCAGATTTGGAAAGTGACATAATGGTGTTTGGGAAGAGCTCACAGATGACGTACAGACGTGCAGGGCAGGGAGCAGTTTGATATATCAGAACTGTCTGTGATAGTGAGAGTAGGACAGGGTGGTTCATTAATGAGGTTAATTGATCAGTAAGATGAGTGTTGTTATCAGGGGACTGGAACCTCACTGAGCTGAGAAACGACCAGTCTGAGACTGAGACCTCACTGAGCTGAGAAATGACCGGTCTAAGACTGAGACCTCACTGAGCTGAGAAATGACCGGTCTGAGACTGAGACCTCACTGAGCTGAGAAATGACCGGTCTGAGACTCAGACCTCACTCGGTCTGTCGGTCTGTTCCTCTCCAGGGTTTGTGTAACTGATTAGGTCTTATCTGTACGGAATGTACTGAAAATATATTGTTGAAAATTAGGAGCATCAAGGATCTTTTACATTTACCTTTTGTGCATTTAACATTTTTGTTTTTCCAGTAGAATTAGAAGATTATAGGGGGGTTGAAAATGGGTCATTTATTTAATAGAATAGAACAGGTCATTTATTTTTGGTAATACTGTTTTAATAATGGAAATTCTGCCAATAAAGAATCCAGCATTGAAGGGCATCAGTTATAGTTTTGAGAACTGCATTTAAAATGAAGTTTAAATTAAGTTCTGACAGCTGGATGGAAACTTTAATACCCAAATACGTTATGTGCTCAAAGAGTTGGGGAGGATGGGTAGAGTGTTGGGGAGGATGGGTAGAGTGTTGGGGAGGATGGGTAGAGTGTTGGGAGGATAGGTAGAGTGTTAAGTGGGTGGGTAGAGTGTTGGGGAGGATGGTAGAGTGTTGGGTGGGTGGGTAGAGTGTTGGGGAGGATGGTAGAGTGTTGAGTGGGTGGGTAGAGTGTTGGGTGGGTGGGTAGAGTGTTGGGGAGGATGGGTAGAGTGTTAAGTGGGTGGGTAGAGTGTTGGGGAGGATGGTAGAGTGTTGGGTGGGTGGGTGGGTAGAGTGTTGGGGAGGATGGGTAGAGTGTTGTGGAGGATGGGTAGAGTGTTGTGGAGGATGGGTAGAGTGTTGGGGAGGATGGGTAGAGTGTTAAGTGGGTGGGTAGAGTGTTGGGGAGGATGGGTAGAGTGTTAAGTGGGTGGGTAGAGTGTTGGGGAGGATGGTAGAGTGTTGGGTGGGTGGGTAGAGTGTTGGGGAGGATGGGTAGAGTGTTGGGGAGGATGGGTAGAGTGTTGAGTGGGTGGGTAGAGTGTTGGGGGATGGGTAGAGTGTTGGGGGATGGGTAGAGTGTCGAGTGGGTGGGTAGTGTGTCGGGGGGATGGGTAGTGTGTTGGGGGATGGGTAGTGTGTTGGGGGGATGGGTAGAATGTTAGGTGGGTGGGTAGAGTGTTGGGGGGATGGGTAGAGTGTTGGTGTGTTTGATTTTAGAGGTGTGCCAAAAAAATCGATTCTCATTTACTACGATTCAGAATAAATTTTAAATGTCCTAAAATAGATTCTAAGTCGTGGTGAAGTCTTGCGTTACGTAATTACAAAATTACGTGAGACTTTACGCAACACACGCATGCGAGGAAATAGATTTTGAATCGAAAATCGTTTTGAATCGAAAATCGATTTTGAATCGAATCGTGGCCCCTAAAATCGGAATCAAATCGAATTGTGAGATAGTAAACGATTCCCACCCCTATTTGATATCTTCATATGAAGTGGAAGAATGGTTGATTTTACCTAATTAATTGAATAATCCGATATTTTGAATAACCATCATAATAATAGTTTGGCTATGAAGAACCCTAACCGTGTTTATTGGCAAATTGTGCGTTCAAGTTCAGTTAGTGGCTCTCTGAAGTGTGTGTGTGTGTGTGTGTGTGTGTGTGTGTGTGTGTGTGTGTGTGTGTGTGTGTGTGTGTTTCTCACTAGTGGCCCTGTGTAATGTGGAATGCTGTGATGTTACTCCAGTAGTAATGACTGTGGCCTTGGGTGTGGTGTGAAAAATTTTAATCTGATTTATAAATGATTGTCCAAAACCAAACTTAATACGTCCAGTGTGTAGTGTGACTATATCTGTTTCTAATTCATCAAGAGAAGTGCTATGACTTACATTAAGCAACTTGTGCAGAAAAGGAGCTTAGACAACCACATGTGCACTTAAGGGTTGATGAACGTTTGCTTCAGCATATCTTCATGAAGACCTGTAGTGTAACGCTGATACGCCCCGTCTCACGCCGATCCAATGGGTCTGTCTCACGCCGATCCAACGTGTCTGTCTCACGCCGTGTCTGTCTCACGCCGATCCAACGTGTCTGTCTCACGCCGATCCAACGTGTCTGTCTCACGCCGATCCAACGTGTCTGTCTCACGCCGATCCAACGTGTCTGTCTCACGCCGATCCAACGTGTCTGTCTCACGCCGATCCAACGTGTCTGTCTCACGCCGATCCAACGTGTCTGTCTCCTTAATCTGCAAACCATTACGACACAAGTGCAGCTGCTAATAACAGTGGTGAGGTAGGAGTGGTGAGGTGGTAGGAGTGGTGAGGTGGTAGGATGGGTGAGGTAGGGATGGTGAGGTAGGGATGGTGAGGTAGGATGGGTGAGGTAGGGATGGGTGAGGTAGGATGGTGAGGTAGGGATGGGTGAGGTAGGGATGGTGAGGTAGGGATGGGTGAGGTAGGATGGGTGAGGTAGGGATGGTGAGGTAGGATGGGTGAGGTAGGGATGGGTGAGGTAGGATGGTGAGGTAGGGATGGTGAGGTAGTGATGGTGAGGTAGGGATGGTGAGGTAGGGATGGTGAGGTAGGGATGGGTGAGGTAGTGATGGTGAGGTAGGGATGGTGAGGTAGGATGGGTGAGGCAGGAGTGGTGAGGTAGGGATGGTGAGGTAGTGATGGTGAGGTAGGGATGGTGAGGTAGGGATGGTGAGGTAGTGATGGTGAGGTAGGGATGGTGAGGTAGGATGGGTGAGGCAGGCGTGGTGAGGTAGGAGGGGTGAGGTAGGATGGGTGAGGTAGGAGTGGTGAGGTAGGGATGGTGAGGTAGTGATGGTGAGGTAGGGATGGTGAGGTAGGATGGGTGAGGCAGGCGTGGTGAGGTAGGGATGGTGAGGTAGTGATGGTGAGGTAGGGATGGTGAGGTAGGATGGGTGAGGCAGGCGTGGTGAGGTAGGGATGGTGAGGTAGGAGGGGTGAGGTGGTAGGATGGGTGATCTAAAGCTAGCATGCTAACATGCTCTCCTTTCCTCCTTTTCCTCTCAGTTCTGGATCTTCTCTCTCCATCTTCTTCTGTCTCAAGCTCTTTATTACAGCTTTTCAAATTGGTTGGTCAGGCACTGGCCAGCAGTCACAGTCTCAGCTGTGAAATGAGATGTTTGTTTAGCCTTAGCTCCGCCTTACTTCCTTAACCCCGCCTCCTGGCCAGCAGTCACAGTCTCTGTTGTGAAATGAGATGTTTGTTTAGCCTTAGCTCCGCCTCCTTTCTGCTGGATGGGTTTTTCCTACTTACACAGAGGGGAAAAACACTTGAACAATTTGGTAGACTGGTATGCTGATCCAGCATATAGCGCACGCACACACACGCACACACACGCACACGCACACACACACACACACACACACACACACACACACACACACACACACACACATCGACATGTTCCCTCCAGCCTCCGTTTCAGCACAGCGGCCCATGACTCACGAATGTTTATGGGTATTTTGACTCACACTTTTTCTTTTTTTTAAAGGAAGTTCTAAGAGCAGCTAACGTCACCGTCGGCCTCCGTGACCCCACGATCATGTCACACACTCACACTCCGACGTTTGTAGCACCGATCCAGTGTAAGAGGATATTGGCAAAATGACAAGGAAGCGTCTGTCCCAGTGAACTTTATCCCAGACGCACCAGAGTTTGACCAGTGAATGGAAACGTTTCTGTTGTATTCTGAGCTTCCTGGCTGGCTGCAGTGGAATGTTGATCCACTCTTACCAGTGACCACAAACATCTGAGTGTCTGCTATTACCACCAGGACCAGCTGAGCCATCATCCATCTGTTGATAAAGGTCTAAGGAAAACTGCCATGGGTGTGTGTGTGTGTGTGTGTGTGTGTGTGTGTGTGTGTGTGTGTGTGTGTGCGTGCGCGCGTGTGTGTGTAGCATTAAGGAACATCAATGAGATGAAACCCTCCCATCACTCTGACAGCTGTTTGCTCATGAGTGTTTGGGTCATGAGTGTTTGGGTCATGAGTGTTTAGGTCATGAGTGTTTGGGTCATGAGTGTTTGGGTCATGAGTGTTTAGGTCATGAGTGTTTGGGTCATGAGTGTTTGGGTCATGAGTGTTTGGGTCATGAGTGTTTGGGTCATGAATGTTTGGGTCATGAGTGTTTGGGTCATGAGTGTTTGGGTCATGAGTGTTTAGGTCATGAGTGTTTAGGTCTTTCCTCTGTGGCTCCGTGTTCAGCTGTAGTTGGACACACACTACCTCCCAACACACACACACACCACCTCCCAACACACACACACACCACCTCCCAACACACACACACACACACACACACACACACACACACACACACACACACACCACCTCCCAACACACACACACCACCTCCCAACAGACCACTCCCACACACACCACCTCCCAACACACACACACCACCTCCCAACACACACACCACCTCCCAACACACACACCCTGCCTCACACGTAAACGTAAAACACACCACCCCCAACACACCACCTCCCAACACACACACCACCCCCAACACACACACACCACCTCCCAACACACACACCACCCCCAACACACACACCCACACACACCACCTCCCAACACACACCCACACACACCACCTCCCAACACACACACCACACCTCCCAACACACACACCCACACACACCACCTCCCAACACACACACCACCCCCAACACACACACACACACACACACCACCTCCCAACACACACACCCACACACACCACCTCCAGTAATTACTGCTCTTTCTGGATCTAGACTGCAGTTCCTCCTCTGCTCCTCTCGATCTGTTGTTTGTCTGATATATTTTATTTGTAGCCGTATTTTTGTGTTTTTTTTTATACTTGTTTTGAGAGGACACAGTGAATAGCACAGTCATTCTAATCTGTTTTTGAGATGTTGTGAGTCTGAGTCTCTGCTATGGTGTAATAAACACCACTGACAGGGGCCAGTGGCCCAGGGGATCTAGAAGGATCCGATTCCTCTGTGGTGTGCAGGAGAATCACTCTCTATTCTGCTTGGTGCATTATTCTGCTGGCCAGCGTGATGATGGCTTTAATAAACACCCTGTAGAAGTGGTGTGTTGATGCGACAGGCTGTGGAGTGAGTTTACGGTGCAGTTGTCCTTTCTAGAGGGGTGACGCACCAGCGTGAAGATCGTCCATCAGGGTCCACATGGAGCTGGATGTCCAGCCAGACATGAGATGCACCATCCCTGCCTCATTAGAGATCATACTGATGTGGGCAGTGATGTTCCTCACAGATGTGTCAGCGTGTCAGCAGGGAACAACACAGTTTCTCATCTCACTAGATGAGAAGTGAAACTGTGCGTGATTTGTTTGTGAACGTGTGGAACATTTTCATTAACGCCTTCAGTTAATCAAGAACAATATGACTTGTTTAGTAGCCACTGAAGTGGAGATGGTTGTTCATGCAGTACACGGCCTGTTCTTATCCACAGTTCCACAGGGACTCTCTCGTTATTGTGCTGCAAACATGCGTCCAGACGTGAATGAACTATTGTTGGTGTTGGGGAGAGCTGCTCCACACCTCAGTGAGGTCATCTGTGCAGGATCTGCAGCGTGAACTGTGTTCTCTGGGGTCAGGGGTCAGCAGGCAGACAGCCACTGTCCACCCAGGACTCGGTCCTGGACGTGAAATGGAAGGCCATTGGGGGAGGGGCGGTGGGGGCGGGGCTGATGGTGTGGGGGTGGAATTTGGGGGGGGGGGGGGGGGGGGGGGGGTGTTTGGGCGGCTGGAGTGGGGGGGAGCAATAGCTCCTGGGGACGAGTGCAGGTTGGAAGGACTGAAGAGAGAAGAGGTCTACAGTGTGGAGGGGGTTGGAGGAGGTCTACAGTGTGGAGGGGGTTGGGGGGTCTACAGTGTGGAGGAGGTCTACAGTGTGGAGGGAGTTGGAGGGGGTCTACAGTGTGGAGGGGGTTGGAGGAGGTCTACAGTGTGGAGGGGGTTAGAGGGAGTCTACAGTGTGGAGGGGTTTGGAGGGGGTCTACAGTGTGGGGGGGGTTGGAGGAGGTCTACAGTGTGGAGGGGGTTGGAGAGGTCTATAGTGTGGAGGAGGTCTACAGTGTGGAGGGGGTTGGACGGGTCTACAGTGTGGAGGGGGTTGGGGGGTCTACAGTGTGGAGGGGGCTGGACGGGGTCTACAGTGTGGAGGAGGTCTACCGTGTGGAGGAGGTCTACAGTGTGGAGGGGGTTGGGGGTCTACAGTGTGGAGGGGGTTGGACGGGGTCTACAGTGTGGACGAGGTCTACAGTGTGGAGGGGGTTGGAGGGGGTCTACAGTGTGGAAGGGGTTGGAGAGGTCTATAGTATGGAGGAGGTCTACAGTGTGGAGGGGGTTGGGGGGTCTACAGTGTGGAGGAGGTCTACAGTGTGGAGGGGGTTGGGGGGTCTACAGTGTGGAGGGGGTTGGGGGTCTACAGTGTGGAGGGGTTGGGGGGTCTACAGTGTGGAGGAGGTTGGGGGGTCTACAGTGTGGAGGGGTTGGGGGGTCTACAGTGTGGAGGGGGTTGGAGGAGGTCTACAGTGTGGAGGGGGTTGGGGGGGTCTACAGTGTGGAGGAGGTTGGGGGGTCTACAGTGTGGAGGGGTTTGGAGGAGGTCTACATTGTGGAGGGGGTTGGAGGGGTCTACAGTGCGGAGGGGGTTTGAGGAGGTCTACAGTGTGGAGAGGGTCTACAGTGTGGAGGGGGTTGGAGGGGGTCTACAGTGTGGAGGGGGTTGGGGGGGTCTACAGTGTGGAGGGGGTTTGAGGAGGTCTACAGTGTGGAGAGGGTCTACAGTGTGGAGGGGGTTGGAGGGGGTCTACAGTGTGGAGGGGGTTTGAGGAGGTCTACAGTGTGGAGAGGGTCTACAGTGTGGAGGGGGTTGGAGGGGGTCTACAGTGTGGAGGGGGTTGGAGGAGGTCTACAGTGTGGAGGGGGTTTGGGGAGGTCTACAGTGTGGAGGGGTCTACAGTGTGGAGGGGGTTGGGGGAGGTCTACAGTGTGGAGGAGGTCTACAGTGTGGAGGGGGTTGGCAGACCCACAAATCACACGTGTCCAAGTGAAGAGGAGACATGTCGTCTGCTGAATGCACTCAAACCACCGGCCATGTGCAGAGTGGGGTTTATGGAGCCCTACAGGGATGTGTAGTTATGCAGAGCAGCCTGTGCAGTTATGAACTGTGTGTGTGACGTCTCTGTGTGTGTGACGTCTCTCTGTGTGTGTGACGTCTCTGTGTGTGTGTGATGTCTCTGTGTGTGACGTCTCTCTGCGTGTGACGTCTCTGTGTGTGTGTGACGTCTGTGTGTGTGTGTGTGTGTGTGACGTCTCTGTGTGTGACGTCTCTCTGCGTGTGACGTCTCTGTGTGTGTGTGACGTCTGTGTGTGTGTGTGTGTGTGTGTGTGTGTGACGTCTCTGTGTGTGTGTGTGTGTGACGTCTCTCTGCGTGTGACGTCTGTGTGTGTGACGTCTCTGCGTGTGACGTCTCTGTGGGTGTGTGACGTCTGTGTGTGTGTGCGTGTGTGGCGTCTCTCTGCGTGTGTGACGTCTCTCTGCGTGTGTGACGTCTCTCTGTGTGTGTGACGTCTCTGTGTGTGTGTGACGTCTCTCTGCGTGTGTGACGTCTCTCTGCGTGTGACGTCTGTGTGTGTGTGTGACGTCTCTCTGCGTGTGTGACGTATCTCTGCGTGTGTGACGTCTCTCTGCGTGTGACGTCTCTGTGTGTGTGTGTGTGTGACGTCTCTCTGCGTGTGTGACGTCTCTCTGCGTGTGTGACGTCTCTCTGCGTGTGTGACGTCTCTGTGTGTGTGTGTGACGTCTCTCTGTGTGTGTGACGTCTCTCTGCGTGTGTGACGTCTGTGTGTGTGTGTGTGTGTGTGTGTGCGTGTGTGACGTCTCTCTGTGTGTGTGACGTCTCTCTGCGTGTGTGACGTCTCTCTGTGTGTGTGTGTGCGTGTGTGACGTCTCTCTGTGTGTGTGACGTCTCTCTGTGTGTGTGACGTCTCTCTGCGTGTGTGACGTCTCTCTGCGTGTGTGACGTCTCTCTGCGTGTGACGTCTCTGTATGAACTCTCTCTGTTTTCTAGATGGAGCTCCTGGATAAGTTCCCAGTGGAGGGTGGGCAGAAGGATCCCAAACGCAGAATCATCCCATTTTTACCAGGTAAAACACCAGCTCCACCCTCACCAGCTCCACCCACACCAGCTCCACCCAACCAGCCCCACCCAACCAGCCCCACCCACACCAGCTCCACCCACACCAGCTCCACCCTCACCAGCTCCACCCAACCAGCCCCACCCAACCAGCCCCACCCAACCAGCCCCACCCAACCAGCCCCACCCAACCAGCCCCACCCACACCAGCTCCACCCAACCAGCCCCACCCAACCAGCCCCACCCACACCAGCTCCACCCAACCAGCCCCACCCAACCAGCCCCACCCTCACCAGCCCCACCCACACCAGCCCCACCCAACCAGCTCCACCCTCACCAGCCCCACCCACACCAGGTTCAACAACACCAGGTCCACCCACACCTGTGTGTGTGTGTGGAGGGGATGTGTGCGTGTGTGTGTGTGTGTATGTGGAGGAGATGTGTGTGTGTGTGTGTGTGTGTGTGTGTGTGTGTGTGTGTGTGTGTGTGTGTGTGTGTGTGTGTGTGTGTGTGTGTGTGTGTGTGTGTGTATGTGGAGGGCATGTGTGTGTGTGTCTGTGTGTGTCTGTGTGTGTGTGTGTGTGTGTGTGTGTGTGGAGGGGATGTGTGTGTGTGTGTCTGTGTGTGTGTGTGGGGGGGTATTGCATCTGGAACTCGTTTGAAGAGCACACACCCGCTCAGACACAGCTCTGTTTCTTCATGGGGTTAGCTTTGAGTGGATTCTGTGTTTGTTTATGAGGGGTGTGTGTGTGTGTGTGTATTCTATGTTTGTTTATGAGGTGTGTGTTTGTTTGTTTGTCTGCTCCCACACAAACTCTGTTTCTTTAATCCCAGCCACCTACACTCTTCCACTTATCCACCTCATCACAAATGTGTCTGTCCATTCATCCATCCATAGTTTATTTAACCACGGTGAAGTGTGTGTGTGTGTGTGTGTGTGTGTGTGTGTGTGTGTGTGTGTGTATCAGGGGGCAGTAGGTTTAGGTTTAAACTGAGGAGACTGAAGTGGTTTTCCTGTGAAATAGAGCTTCAGGTTCTGGACTCTCAGCACAGTGGGAGGGATATGTATGTATGTGTGTGTGTGTGTGTGTGTGTGTGTGTGTGTGTGTGTGTGTGTGTGTGTGTGTGTGTGTGTGTGTGAGGGAGCGGGTAACCTGCCCGGATCGCGTGGGTTTATCCGACCATGTATGAGGTAAAAAGGGGAATTTGGGAGAAATTCCAAATTTGACCATCTTAGATTTTATTGGATGGTCTTGAGAACTTTAGCAGACTGGCGTTTGGTTTGACCTCTGGGGGTTTGGGGTCAGGGCAACACATCTGCAGGTAAAGGAAGACTCACTATGTTTCTCCAAAGGAATTATAAACTTCATTTGGTGCATTCTAATGATAAGATAGTTATCACCAATAATAATCTGTTTTTGAGATATAAAGGATTTTAGTAATATCTTATTATAATAAGTTCAATATTAAGATTATATTTTCAAGGAAGAAAACATTGGCTGCCATGGTTACAGAGCCATGTTTTTTATTGGGGGGGGGGGGGGGTGTTGACTGGTTACTGATTTGATTACACGTGTGTGTGTGTGTGTGTGTGTGTGTGTGTGTGTGTGTGTGTGTGTGTGTGTGTGTGTGTGTGTGTGTGTGTGTGTGTGTGTAACTGCATTATCAGCAGTCCTGCACACTGCCCTGTCTGCTCTGTCTGGTAAACACTTTCTCTCCCAAATTCATTCATTTCAGGAACATATGTAATGTCATGGTGAGGAACTGGGGGTTGTAACACAGTTCATGACTCACACAGCCTCACACACAGGAAGTCACATGGCATTTTTTTGCTGTTTACAGTCTCCAAAATTAATGTTTCTATTCTATTAATGGTTCTTTTAAAACCACAATTGAGATGTACTAATTTTATGGTTATTTTAATCCAGACTATCTGATGACGTCTTGAGCACATACTGCAGTGCATTGTGGGGTGGTTGTGTGATGCCCCCGTACGCTTACTCATCTGTTAGGTCACACACATACCCAGTCCCCAGTACACCCAGTCCCAGTACACCCAGTCACAGTATACCCAGTCACAGTATACCCAGTCTCAGCATACCCAGTCACAGTATACCCAGTCCCAGTATACCCAGTCTCAGCATACCCAGTCCCAGTACAAGGTGCTGCAGTATGAACCAGTGCAGTTTCCCCAGTGAACACACACCACCTGGCCTCTCGACTTTCTGCACTTCCTGTGAGCTGTTAAAGATACAAACTTTCCAAAGACCCATTAAAGGTCCAACAGAGCCCCAGGACTGGTCATGAGAGCAGTGCAGACCAGTCCTGCTCAGACCAGACAGCAGGACCACAGACTACAGCAGAACTACAGACTACAGCAGGACTACAGACTACAGCAGGACTACAGACTACAGCAGCATCACAGACTACAGCAGAACTACAGACTACAGCAGCACCACAGACTACAGCAGAACTACAGACTACAGCAGGACCACAGACTACAGCAGGACTATAGACTACAGCAGGACCACAGACTACAGCAGGACTATAGACTACAGCAGGACCACAGACTACAGCAGCACCACAGACTACAGCAGCACCATAGACTACAGCACCACCACAGACTACAGCGGCACCACAGACTACAGCAGCACCACAGACTACAGCAGGACTACAGACTACAGCAGCACCACAGACTACAGCAGGACTATAGACTACAGCAGCACCACAGACTACAGCAGCACCACAGACTACAGCAGGACTATAGACTACAGCAGGACTATAGACTACAGCAGAACTACAGACTACAGCAGGACTATAGACTACAGCAGGACTACAGACTACAGCGGCACCACAGACTACAGCAGGACCACAGACTACAGCAGAACCACAGACTACAGCAGCACCACAGACTACAGCGGCACCACAGACTACAGCGGCACCACAGACTACAGCAGGACTACAGACTACAGCAGGACCACAGACTACAGCAGCACCACAGACTACAGCAGGACTACAGACTACAGCAGGACCACAGACTACAGCAGGACTACAGACTACAGCAGGACTACAGACTACAGCAGGACCACAGACTACAGCAGCACCACAGACTACAGCAGGACCACAGACTACAGCAGGACCACAGACTACAGCAGGACCACAGACTACAGCGGCACCACAGACTACAGCAGAACCACAGACTACAGCAGGACCACAGACTACAGCAGAACCACAGACTACAGCAGGACCACAGACTACAGCAGGACTACAGACTACAGCGGCACCACAGACTACAGCAGGACTACAGACTACAGCAGGACCACAGACTACAGCAGGACTACAGACTACAGCAGGACCCCTCATGGCCCCTCCCTGTTCCCTTGGTCACACACTGACCAGTGAAAGCTGGAGAGATGTTGGTCAGCATGGTGATGTCATGAGAGCTGAGATGATTATTTATCATAAACTCTTCTTGTATGAAGGTCCTCATGTGTTGTCCTGTGAAATGTAAAGTATGATTTGATCCACAGTGGTAAAACTGTGCATTACTGATATATTGGGAAGGTTTTTGGATAGAGACATGAAGTGTTGATGTTAGATTGGCCTGCTGCTGTGGAGAGGAAGTTCTCCAGTGTCCAGGGGTGTGCAGCTGTTCTCCTGGAAACGAACAAGGCCAGCAAACTACATTTTAGCACTGAAACAAACGCACGAATGTTGAAGTGAATCCTGTAGAGATCTCAGTACATAACTACATAACTGTACATAACTGCTGCTTTTGTTCCCAGGGAAGATTCTGTTCAGAAGGAGTCATATCAGGGACGTGGCCATGAAACGACTGAGGCCCATCAACGAATACTGCAGGGTGGGTGTGTCACGCCGTCT
This sequence comes from Brachyhypopomus gauderio, assembly GCF_052324685.1. Classification (NCBI taxonomy): domain Eukaryota; kingdom Metazoa; phylum Chordata; class Actinopteri; order Gymnotiformes; family Hypopomidae; genus Brachyhypopomus; species Brachyhypopomus gauderio. The sequence continues at coordinate 682,506 of NW_027506875.1, read as the reverse complement.
CTACATCTATGTCTCTATGTCTACGTCTCTATGTCTCCACTCCGTCTCTACGTCTACGTCTCTATGTCTCCACTCTGTCTCTACGTCTCTATGTCTCCACTCCGTCTCTACGTCTACATCTCTATGTCTCCACTCCGTCTCTACGTCTCCACTCCGTCTCTACGTCTCCACTCCGTCTCTACGTCTCCACTCTGTCTCTACGTCTCTGTCTCCACTCCATCTCTATGTCTCCACTCCGTCTCTACGTCTCTGTCTCCACGCCGTCTCTATGTCTCCACTCCGTCTCTACGTCTCCACTCTGTCTCTACGTCTCCACTCTGTCTCTATGTCTCTGTCTCCACTCCATCTCTCTGTCTCCACTCCGTCTCTACGTCTACATCTCTCTGTCTCCACTCCGTCTCTACGTCTACATCTCTATGTCTCCACTACGTCTCTATGTCTCCACGCCGTCTGGTCTCCACAGCTGGTCCTGCTGGTCTGGTGTGTGAATGTGCACATCGTCGTCCAGCTGTGAGTGACGTCTGCTTTAGTCCTGGGGGAGGAGCAGTTTACACTCATAGCTGAACATGCACAACTCGGAGCTCAGGATTTTCATGTGTGGTCCTAGTACATGTCTTACTCTTCCTACCGCATGTCTCTGTCTTCGTAGCATCTCTCTCTTCCTAATGTGTCTTTCAAGTGCATATGTCTCTCTTCATAGCATGTGTCTCTCTCTATGTAGCCTGTGTGTCTCTCTTCCTAGCGTGTCTCTGAGCATGTGTCTCACTCTGCCTAGCACTGCCGTCCAGTGCTGATGTGTTAATAACCCTGTAGTGAACATCGGGGCAGAGACGTGCTCAACCAGCACTGTGCTTCTTTGGGGCCTAGAAACGGATGCACGTAAATCCAGTGTTTTTACAGGAAGTCTCCATAACAGTCGTGATGATGTTTGTTATCGTGTTATGCCAGTAAAAGGTGTTTCTCCACCAGTGACCAGAGTGCTGACACACAAGGGGGTTTCCGCCCAGCGGACTGGTGCCAGGCTGCTGTGGTCATTATAAACCGCTGAAATAAGCACATCTTAAATTATTCTCACACTGGACTGTGTAAGTGATCACAGAAAGAGGTGTTCAGATGTGAAAAGCTTCAGTGATGACTCGGCAGGATCAAGTTTGCTGAGATCTGCTTCAACTCTGCCATCTGCTGGCCAACAAGACACATGAGCCTTTTCCCTTTAAAGGCTCATTTTATATCACAATGAATCAATAATATGTAGATTATTGCAGTATCAGTATAATACAACTTTTCTTTGTGATTATAATGATATATTGTTGCTGATCCCTGACAGCCACATGTCAGATGTTTCTCTGGCCTCAGCTGCCTTTAGTGGAATCAGTGCCAGAATTTAGTTCTCCAGGACAGCGCCTCTCCTGGGCCGGGCCTTGAACCGGATCATGTCTCAGTGAGGAGGACACACTCATCTCACAGAGGGGAGGTCTCACACACACACACACACACACACACGCGGCAATGCAGAGCTCCAGTAGGAATGTGTGTGTTCATGTGAGTGTGTGTGTCTGGAGGCAATAACAACAAACAGGTCAGCCATTAATCTACAGACAGCAACGTTGCTCTTTGTCCGTCTCATCCATGCTGATGTCACTAAACTCTAAAGTGAGGTCAATAGTGCTCACGTGCTCACACTCGTTTGCACACGCAGCCACACACCATCACCATCCAACCATGGGCTGTGCTCACGTGTGGTCAGGGGCAGCTGGGCTGCTGTCTGATGTGTCTGATGATGAAGGACACCTTGATCAGGCACAAGCGTCATGCTGTCACACAGCTGTTCAAAACTGAGCATCATAATTCAGCCCACGGAGATGGAGAACACGTCTCCAGAAGGACACTGTGCTGCCAGGGCACTTAGCATTATTAAAGACAAACCCCGCCTCCTGCCCCCTACCCCCGCCTCCTGCCCCGCCCCCACAGCTCCTGCCTGGTCACCCTGCAGAAAGACGCTCCATCTTTCTCATCTAGGTTGAGGCTGACCCCTCCTCTGACGTGTGTGTGTGGTCAGGGCCAGTCTGGTGCTTCTGAGCAGAGACCTCAATCTCACTGCTGATGAGGAGTGAGACATCTCTCCAGTGTGTGTGTAATCTCGGGTGAGAAAGGGTGACGTGTCAGCTCACACCCCCTCCCTTCGGTGGAGGGTGTTGAGAGCTTGGCCCTCGCATGATCGATATCCACAGAGCAGAAGCAGCGTATCTGTGCTGCGTGAGAGAGGCCAGCCGGGGACCACAGAGAGCTTCGTGTCTGCCTCGCTGCTCCCCACAAACAGAGTGGTTTTTCCAGAGTGGTTTTAATGATTTTCTTTCAAAACAAAAACAATGTTATGCATTTATCGTGACAAAAAAGCAGGAAGCCCAATTGCCAGCAGGAAACGCCTGTCTTTAAGCATTACACCTGTCTAAATGCCTGTTCTTAAGCATTACGCATGTCTAAACGCCTGTCCTTAAGTGTTACACCTGTCCTTAAGTGTTACACCTGTCTAAATGCGTGTCATGGCTTTATTTGAATACTTTTTCCATTTCAGGCTTTGATCCAGCTGCCTCTTTTCATCTCTCAGTGTGAGGAGGTGCGTCTTTTCTTCGAGACACGTCCTGAAGACCTGAACCCACCTGTGGAGTAAGTTCAGACACACTGCTCTACCTCCGAGAGAATGCTCCACTCTGTCTAACTGTGGAGGACATCTGTGTCTCTGCTTTAGAACCAAATAGTGGCCTTAAAAATAGCTGCTTAGAACTTTCCCAATGTCCTAAGTGGGGCAGATACAGTGGGGGCAGGTGTAGCTGGGGCAAGTGGTTGTTGTTTTGCCCTATTGAGTGGAGCTGAGATTGTGTGTGTAGGACCGTTTGCTCACACTGTTACCATGACAGTATTGACCCGTGTTTTGAAACGCATGCTCACTGGACACTGGACCCTGTGTGCTGAAACACATTTCCCAGCACTACACCATCAAAACTCAAATACTCCAAATACTTTTGATGTGATCTCACAGTTGCAGTGGTTTCAATCAGCCCTTCTGTACACTGGCTGCAGTCTGCAACACTATACACACACACACACACACACACACACACACACACACACACACACAACCAGCATCAGCGTATGTACACACATCAGCTACAGGATTCAGACATTTAGCACATAGTATAGAACACAAGCCTGAAAAACACGCAGCCGTAATTGTGATGCTTTATGACACACATTCATTCATTTACCATATCCAGAGTGGTGAATATGTGCTCTGTGTCCAGTCAGTGAGGAGACAGGCTGCTAATGCACACCGGCCATGAGGGGAAGAGACCTTTCTGTGTCTTTCACAATTGGATTAGTGCTTTTCCCTAATGCACTCTGGTTCTGGCTCCCAGATACCACTGTGCAAAATGAAATCTAGGACACTGCTTACTTAAAACAAGAGCCACCATCCATAACCATGATTGAGATAAATGGAGTGAGAGGGGGGAGGGGAAGAGAGAGAGTGAGGGAGAGAAAGCGAGGGAGGGATAGAGAGAGAGGAGGGAGGGAGGGAGGGAGGGAGGGGGGAGAGAGCGAGGGAGGGATAGAGGGATGAGGGTATCTTAGAATCCCAGACACTCTAAAAACTTCAAATAAAACAAAATTCCAAATGCATGTGAGTGAAGATGTTGCTTCAGCTGCTGTCTGACCTTCATGAATATGTATTTACAGGGAACCAATCGGGAAGAAGAAATCAGGTAAGGAATTTACAATAAATTAAAGCTTATAGGGTTATTACATGGAGAGTAAGTTATTAAATTTACTTATATTGTATACTGCCCAACAAGAAGTCAGAACTACAGCCCTAATGGAACACATGTGTTTTGTAATAATCCAACAGTCCAATAGTTAATCAGTCATTATTTTTATTAGTCTGTGGACCTGTCCCAGATAAGCCCAGATTGTTGCCATTATGTAACTTTATGTCCTTTTTCTAATGAGCTCTGAGTGTGGGTGGTGTGGGTGTCTGGAACGCCCTGTCCTACACACCTTCTGTCCTTCCCTTACAAACCTCTTATTCATTTTCCTTCATTAGGCATTGTGGAGAGAGCGACTTCTTTCCTAAAGCCAGGTAGTAACAGACACTGCTCCGCCCTGCTCTGTGTGTGAGCCCCAGGGGGCGGGGCTCTGTAGGTGGGGGAGGTATGCTCTCTCTGTGCGTGTGAGCCCAGGGGGAGTGACCATAATCTGGGCGGGGCTCTTTATGCAGGCGGGGCCAAAGCCTGTTAGTGATGAACCTGACGGCATGATCGAGGACTACCTGGTGCAAGGCAGTCCTGGGCTGCCCCGTAAATCCCTACGTCCTGAACCCACATTTCCCCTCTAGTGGTATATAGCGTATGCTAGTCTACCTACTAGCCCATGCTAGCTACTCTAGCTACCGTAGGCTGCGTGTACCTCGGACCACAGTTTTGCAGAACCAAAAGAGTTAATTCTACACTTGCACTACTATTTCAATGCCAATGTTCAATCGTAAATGTTTAAAATGTAAAATAAATAAAGGCTGCATAGTGCACAAATTATTAAGCTGTTGGTAGAGTACAGTGGATAACAGTACTAGCGGTGGACAACACTACTAGTGGTCAGGCATGAAAATCTGTCACCTTTCGGCAAAATTCGCCGTTTTGAAGTCGAAAAGGGTGACCTACTTGAATCGTGTAGATCCGATGAGTTTTTTTTTTTTTTGGGGGGGGGGGGGGGCGGGAGATTATATGTATATATTTTAATTATCATATTGACTTAATAAGCAAACAGAGCACTTCCGAAATCGGCAATTCATGGAGGCCAAATAGCGTTCAATCATACGAACGTTTTTCATTCATGTTATTCATTTACTGCTAAGCAGGACGAGAAGCAGGACCTAGTGCTACACCGCGGACAAGGCAGAAGAGCGTACATTTACCACTACATTTACCAGATCGTACATTTACTACATTTACCAGATCGTACATTTACCACTACATTTACCAGATCGTACATTTACCACTACATTTACCAGATCGTACATTTCCCAGTGGATTTAATTGGGTTATTAATGGTTTCAATCGTTTTCATTTTTTGCGGTAAAACAAAGTTACTGCCGTTCGCTACAGCGTTGAACACTGTCAGAAATAGCCACAAGCTCTTGTGATAAATAGATAGATGGGCATAGCCTACTAAGTTCGCGTCAACCCCGTGTATTTAACGGCGACATAAAATGAGAAACAAGGTTTTTTTCTAGTGTGTCTGTAGTTGTAACTGGTGAATCCAGGGACGTGTGAGGATAACATTTGCGCCAGGGCTGAAAAGGTTGAAGATGAAGTTGTAAACGCTTGTCGTTTGAGTCTACCCTGTGCTTTAGCCCATGTTAGAAAATAAAAACACGTGAACCCTGGTATTTTTACACTCATTTTCGCCGCTGATGTATTTATTGGTTCATTAAGACGTAATGGTTTTGACTGAGCCATCTGGAATGGCGAAAGCCGCTTCTCGCGTTTACGGATCTGGCTCGTACATTGAATCCATTGACAAGACAGTCAAAACATTTTTTTAATGGATTTTACTATATTTTACGGAGCCCGTAAGGTGACATCATGTAAAAAATAATAACGCGTGGGAACGAGATACTAATGTCGCCTTTCACACGCGGCAACAAAGTTTATTTTTCCCAGGGATGTTCGCGAACTGACTGCCCAATGAAGGTAAAGGCTTTATATAAAGTAATACTTAATTACCTTGTTCGCACGCGTTAGTAAGTCGTGGCCACGCGTTATTATATTTTTTACATGATGTCACCTTACGGGCTCCGTAATATTTGGCATCACCTGTCGCTGTATCCCCGTACAGCAGCAGCCACACCCCCCCCCCCCCCCCCCCCCCCCCCCCGTCGCCGTATCCCCATGACGTCACATGTCAATGCCCCCCACGTCAACGCCCCGTCGCCGTATCCCCATGACGTCACATGCCCCGCCCCCCGGTCTTCTCACCTTTTTAACCCCTGACCCATTTTCATGCCTGAGTGGTAGATAACGCTACTAGCGGTAGATAACACTACTAATGAATGAAATGAAATGAATTGTGCCATATTTGTCAATTGTGATTTTTCACCGTAATCAAAATTTGTCCTCCGCATTTACCCATCTGTGCAATTAGAACACAAACACAACCACACACACTAGTGATTACTAGAGGGCTGTAGTGCACACACACACATACACACACACACTAGTGATTACTAGGGGGCTGTGGATCACACATGCTCAGAGCGGTGGGCAGCCCTAGCCCGGCGCCCAGGGAGCAGTTGGGGTTAGGTGCCTTGCTCAAGGGCACCTCAGTCATGGCCTCAGGCCTGGGAATCGAACCCACGACCCTCCGGTCACAAGACCAGTTCCCTACCACTGGACCATGACTGCTCCGTTGGATAACACTACTAGCAGTGGATAACACTACTAGCGGTAGATAACACTACTAGCGGTAGATAACACTACTAGTGGTGGATAACACTACTAGCGGTGGATAACACTAGCAGTAGGTAACACTACTAGTGGTGGATAACACTACTAGCGGTGGATAACACTACTAGCGGTGGGTAACACTAGCAGTAGATAACACTACTAGTGGTGGATAACACTACTAGCGGTGGATAACACTACTAGCGGTGGATAACACTACTAGTGGTGGATAACACTACTAGCGGTGGATAACACTAGCAGTAGATAACACTACTAGTGGTGGATAACACTACTAGCGGTGGATAACGCTACTAGCGGTGGATAACGCTACTAGCGGTGGACAACACTACTAGCGGTGGGTAACACTAGCAGTAGATAACACTACTAGCGGTGGATAACACTACTAGCGGTGGATAACACTACTAGCGGTGGATAACACTACTAGCCGTGGATAACAGTACTAGTGGTGGATAACACTAGCAGTAGGTAACAATACTAGGGGTAGATAACACTACTAGTCTTGTCCCACACTGTCCTGCCTCTAACTTGATAAGAGTGTTTGCCAAATTTGTGACATTGGGACATTTTGAGCCTTCATCTCTTCTAGAGGTTTTCTGAATACATCACACGATTACCTGAGTAAAATGTTTATCAACTTATACAAATGAAGACACATTACAAATAAGATGAACACGGCTTGGTGCTGTTCTGTCATCTTGAGGCATCGTGAGCCTGATGATGATGATGATGATGATGATGCGCTGGTGAACTGTTCAACGTTTCTTTTCTGTAAGGTTGGCATTTTTCTTTTTGTAGTGGAATTTTAGTTTTGCTAAAATGTGGTCAGAGGTACGTGTATCATGGAATAACAGAAGCTGGAACAAATGTGCAGTTAACACTGTTTGTGGATCAGATATTCTTTTTGGCACGTAATCACCAAGGGCTCTATGGACAGAGAAAGACTGATCTCCAGTCAGCACTGTGACATCCTTTATGGATTCAGCTGAAGCTATGGTGAAATCAGATCAGCTGGATTAGGACAAAACAGATGCAAATGATGAGCGTCTGTCCTCCAGTCTGGGGGGCAGAAGGGCATGAGGGGTAACTGTGCTGCCTGTGCTCCAGTGTGGGGGGCATGAGGGGTAACTGTGCTGCCTGTGCTCCAGTGTGGGGGGCAGGAGGGGTAACTGTGCCACTGTGTTGACTGCAATCGTGTTGGTGATTCAGTGTGGGTTTCCTTCCTTCCTCCACTGTGCACTAAACCCATCCTGTCTGCTTCCGTGTTTCCCACTTCTAACTGACCAATCAGCATCTACTAGTCGTTTCTGTGCACCGAGATGCATCTTGTCCAAATCTGTTCCCTCTGCCCGCCCACTGCAGGAGACTCCGCCTCCACTGACCCTCTGATGCTGGACCAGTACGTGGCCGTGACTGACTATGATAAGCAGGAGAGCTCTGAGATCAGCCTTCGTGTGGGCCAAGTCGTGGAGGTCATAGAGAAAAACGAATCAGGTGAGACTTCAAAAAAATGAATCATCTGAGAGAAATGAATCAGTTGAGGATCCACAGGTTAATCATACAGAGAGTTAAAAGATTCTTGGAAAAACCACAAACATTGATCAGGTGAGAAAAATGAATGTCCACTTCAGTTTTTGTCCAGCTGATAGCTTTGTGGTTCGGAGCTGCTAGGACGTGTTCCAGGTCTTCCCTGTGATGCCCAGTGGGATCGAACAAATACCTAGTTCAGGCAGCGTGATGTTGGAGCAGCTGGTAGCTCCTCCCCCAGCAGCAGGTAGCTCCTCCTCCAGCAGCAGGTAGCTCCTCCCCCAGCAGCAGGTAGCTCCCCTCCCAGAGTGACTCAGCATTTGGTAATACACTGAAGTCTTTATATACAGTTAAATTTAAAGGACATTCTACCAGCAGGTGATTGGACAATAGGACTTGATTCCTGGCCCCTCCTTCTCTGAGAGGCAGGTGGGCAAACCTGATACCTATTGGTCAGATTAGATCATGCAGTAATAATTCATGGGTCACTGTATGACCCCACAGAACAGGAGATGAATTACAACAGGCAACATGTGCTGCATGTGTTGCTGGAGGCTGAAACGTTAACATCTGCTCAGCTTCCACGAATATCAGCTCCTCAGAATCATTAGGAGTGAATAAACTCCTCCAGAGTCTCACACCACTGGCCTAAGAATTAGGAGTGAACCGTGAACTCTGGAAACTGGGAAGGTTGTGGCTTTTGCACTTAATTGGTCCTTGTCCACGTCCCCTGTCAGCACAACTGTATTTACAAAGATTTCTAAAATGAATGAATAAATGATGTTTCCAAATGGAAACATTAAAGCTCTTGTTTACTCGTGTACGTTTAGCTTTCTGCTTTATTTGGGAGAACTGGCCATGGTGCTCCATGGCTACGCTGCAGTCTGAACACGCTAACACCTGCACACGCCAACACCTGGACACGCCAACACCTGCATGTTCTCCTCAGGCTGGTGGTTCGTGAGCTCAGAGGATGCTCAGGGCTGGGTGCCGGCCACCTGTCTGGAGGCTCAGGATGACCCCGACGACTTCTCCCTGCCTGCAGAGGAAGGTACCATAGTCCTCCTGTTACTCCCTTCAGATCAGTGCTGCATAGAACAGCGTTCACAGCCAAATCCCCATTAGACTATCTTGGCAAAACCCAGTTGAAGACACTGGAACTGAGCAGGAAAACTGTTCCAGAAGTGGTGGGTGAAGACAGTGTGTCTAACCATGGAGCACACCTGGGCTAAAGGATGCAAAACTGTCTGACAGTACGAGTGTAAAAACTAAACAAAGTTGAGGGGTGATGAGACACTTCTACAGTTGAGCTACTCCAGACAGACTAAGAAACTTCTTCCCATTGTGTAAAGTTACATGTACCCTAAAGGTAAGAATGTTACATGTACCCTAAAGGTAAGAATGTTACATGTACCCTAAAGGTAAGAATGTCCTTGACAAACAGCCTCCTCACCTCTATAGCTGGTTGAGCAAAAGTGTAAAAGTAAATAAGTCACCGTTGTCACCTGTGTGTGCTTGTCTCATGCTGGAGTGTGCCGGAGGTTCTGGTCACTGCCGAGGCACGTGGGTCGCCGGCGTACGTTAGGGGATCTGTTCAGCACAAGCTTTGGGCAAGGTGGAGCGCCGTCTCTCTGTCTCCCTCTTGTGGTCATGTTGGGTGTTGCTGGGCGTCCATCCCTGCACGAGGCGCCCACGTATGTGTGCCATGCTGTGCATGGGGTGTGGCCTGTGCATGGGGTGTGGCCTGTGCATGGGGTGTACACAGTGCTGCCGCATGAAGTGTAAAGGTTGTGTGTTCGGTTGGGTGTGCCGTGGTGATCCTGCCTCCTCCATGTGTTCCACACCATCTCGTCTCACATGAAGTTACACCACAGAAGCAGAAGAATAGAAAAACAAGAACAAACACAGCAGATTTAGAACTGAACAGAAGAAACAGAGTGCAGAGGTCATGGAGTGCAGAGGTCATGGAGTGCAGAGGTCATGGAGTGTAGAGGTCATGGAGTTAGTGTTGCTGTTTTTAAACCCCCAGAGCTGCATGTCTGTTCTGTGTGTTCTGTTTTCATGTTTCTTCTGAACCACTAATCACTTCAAGATGAACCTCTGTTTAGACTCAATCCAACGGTCCTCCACCATCTTAACCTCAGTATTGTATGTTAGCAAGAGCTACAATAACATCTGTATTTTGTTCAGCTGTCCATCGTGTCTGAACATGATATGAACCAACTGCAGGAGAGTGTCCTGGTCTCCTTTAGGTCCTGGTGGGGCCGAGTTGTCCATTGTCCATGTCTCAGTTGTCCATGTCTCAGTTGTCCATTATCATTACACAGATGTTTCTCATAAAACAGGATTAAATGCTTCAGAACCATAACCAACAGCATTATTCGACAATGTAACAAACCTGGAGCAGATTGAACATTCATGAGTCCTGAAGGTACCAGTGTGAACTGAACAGCAAACTTAAAATGGAGACTTACTGAGGTTTAATGAACATCATGGTGGTGTATTTAATGTCACTGATGGTTAAACTCAAAAGAAGAAAGTACCATGAGCTATGAAAACATTTAGGAGATTCTGATCAAAAACCAAATGATTTAAAGTCACTATATGCCCCACTGGCTGGTCTCAATCTATTTCCTGTAAAGTATCTTATCCAGTGGATTTGTGAAATAACGTAAATTAACTGACAAAGAAAATCGGAAGACTGCATTAAAGGTTTAAATCCAACATCAAATTGAACATCTGTAGGTAAGCAGCAGGCCCCAAAATGTCTGGGTAAACATCACGCTTGTGAAGATAAAATAATGAATGTACCCTTTCAGAATGCAGGCAGCTCCCTGACCTTGAAGACTGTACTGATCCAAACCCTCCTCCGTCTGCCAGCACAGGTGAACTCCAGCCAGGAGTTAGAGCAGAACTCTGTATACTGATTAGCTGCAGGACACTTTGCCATGTGATTTCCCCAGTGGACTGCAAAAAAAAAAAAAAAAAAAAAAAACCCCACAACTCAATGAACTCTTTGTTTAAAATGAATCATTTGTGTTCTCGTGTGGTACTGCGAGGTGTTCTGAGACGCTACGGTAGCACGTTTTATTCTGCAAACTGGAACCCAGCCAAACTAATAACAGAAAACGCATTGCAATAAAAATCTGCAGTGGTTTTCACTCACAAGCGCCACGCAGGAACTGTAGACTTGAGGTTCTTCCCTTTTAATGGCAGAAGAGAGGTACACGGTGATCTACCCGTACACGGCTCGGGACAAGGACGAGTTTGACCTGGAGAAGGGAATGACCGTGGAGGTCGTCCAGAAAAACCTGGAAGGCTGGTGGAAAATCAGGTAAATTCAAAAGCAAAAGTTTGAAGGCAGGGGGCGCTATTGCACAGATACGTGGATACGTAGTTACTTTGTTATTTTTATATGTTTAGCATCTGCCCCAACGGAGTATTAATACCCCAACGGAGTATTAATAAATTATGAGTTCATTTATTAATTATGAGAATGAGCATTAAAATATCAGTTTACTTCATTGCTTTGGTACAGACAGGATGAGATCATAGATGGAGCATGACAGCATTTTTTATTATTTTTTTAGACTGCTAACATTCTCCTCTGAATATGACGTCCTGTCCAGGTACCAGGAACAGGAGGGCTGGGCCCCGGCGTCCTACCTGAAGAAGGCAGATATCCTCAGTCAGAAAACCTCTGCAGGAGCTGCGGCTCACGCCAGCACCAACGACCTGGACGGAGTGGGCAGACAACAGAACACCAGCAAGGACAACCAGAGAGATCGTTTCTCACCCTTCCCAGACAGCAGGCAGAGTAAGAGCTCACTTCAGAAGAATGTACCACGAATGTTCAACGTGTTCTTTCCAAACATGCCTGTAATACGCAGCATTCCTTTCAGATTACCTGGACTTGCAAGTATTTTTTGCCTCAATTACTCATTCATGAAATAAAATAACTTTGGATTCAGAGTTTGACTTGGATAGTTTCATCTCTGGTCATTTCTGAACGGCAAATAGTGAAACCTGAATTCATTTTTAATTAAAGTAAATCCGTTTGAAAGACTCTTATGTGAAGACTGAGACATTTCTGGTTTGACAGAGGCGGGAGCTCGACAGAGACCCCCCCCTCGACGGGATCTTTCAATAGTAAGAGCCTCTTTCCTTCAGTCAGCAACACCCTTGTGTTACCTGTCCAGGTATGAACCCCTAACCATGTGCCCCTTCTGTCTGCCTGCATTCTCCTCTCAGCCGCGGGGGATGCACCTCCCAATGCCTCCACTGCCCCCTGCAGTAGAGGAGGAGTACTACACCATTGCTGACTTTCAGACAACCATTCCTGATGGCATCAGCTTCCAAGCAGGGATCAAAGTTGAGGTGAGATCGACATAAAAACTCCCAAATTCCCAAATAAAACTCTTCATTTTACTATTAAGGTTCCCCCCCAAAGAGACTAGGGACTGGTGAAGGGTACCAGCATCATCCCATCTCACTTCTTCTGTTGTTTAGGTGGTTGAGAAGAACTCCAGTGGCTGGTGGTACATTCAGATAGAGGACAAGGAAGGTTGGGCCCCCGTCACCTTTTTGGACAAGTACAAGAAGACCAGCAACGCGACCAGGCCGAATTTCTTAGCCCCCCTGCCAGGTGAGATGGCTCAAATGAAGTTGTTGGAGGACGGTCCAGGCATTAACGCCAGCACAGACGACAACTGGTCCAAACCCCTTCCAGATGAACCTTCCTCCACTGCTGACTTTGTCACTCGTCCTAAACTGCGAGACTGGAAGTCCAATGCTTGCAAGAGCAGCTCCCCGTTCTCTGGGCCGTTACCCCCTGCTCCCACCGTACCTCCAGCAGAAGAAAAACCAGCCCTGCCACCGAGGAAAGAGTCCATTAATAAGAGCCTGGAGTTAGAGGAAAAGTCCAAATCAGATCTCCCCAAACCACCACCTCCAAAACCCCCAGTTCCTGGGGCCATCCTGCCTTTTGTGTCTCCTAAAGCAGCTCCGTTCAAACCCGACAAGCCCCCGGAACCAAAGAGGGATGAGAAGACCCAGGTCCTCCCCCTACGCAATGAGATGGGCTTGGAGTGTGGACACAAGGTCTCAGCCAAGGAGGTGAAGAAGTTCAACCTGAAGCCGGTCCCCAAGCAACCAGCCAAGCCCAAGTCTGATGGCCCGGAAGAGAAGCCAGACTCCATCAGCCCGGTGGCCCTTCTCAAGCCAAAGCCAGTTATCAGACCAAAGCCGCCACCTTCAGCTAAGCCAGAACTCCAGAACAAGAGCGAGGTGGACATCACTAATCTCCGGAGCAAGCTGCGACCACCTAAGCCCACCGAACCCAGCACCAGCACAGCAGACACCAGCCAGCACAATGGGATGCCATCCACCCCACCCACTAGTGCTCTTAACAACGGCAGGACAAGCGAAGAAGAAAAATGTGTATCCAAGCAACAAAATGGTCACGGTAACGATCAGCCAGAAATATCAAAACCACAACCTCCTGTCCCGAAAGAGCCGCCCCAGAGGCCGGCTAATGCGCCTCGCAGACCCCCCCCACCCAAGAAGACTGCGGAGCCCACCAGCTCCCCAGACACCAGAGCACCGCAGAAAGACGCGTTGGAGCCCAAACCCGCCGTGCCGTCTCAGAGCCGACCTCCTCCCCCCAAACCCAAGGCCTTCGCCCTGCCCACCCCCAAAGACAAGGAGAAAGAAGAGACCAAGCTCAAAGTGCCGGTGCCACCAAAGCCCCTCGTTAAACCAGAAAAACCAGGACCTCCGAGAGACAAGCTTCCACCTCTCATTAAAGACCCGCCGAAGGACGGGCTGTTCTTAGCAGTGGCGGACTTTGAAGGAGACGATCAGACGCCTGGCTTTAAGGAGGGCACCGTGTTCGAGGTGGTGGAGAAGAACACCACCGGATGGTGGTTTTGTAAAAATGTGAGTGATGAGTCAACGGCTGAGGGCTGGATCCCTTCAAACTACCTGACCAAGAAACACTAGGTACTCCTAACTCTTATATATTGGGTTTTTTTTTTTACACATATCTGTATCTATTTAATTAGTCTGTTTGTTTTTTTAATTTATGGGTACCTTTCCGTTGAAGCCTTCTGTTACATTCCATTCTCTTGCAAGTTCAAACAGGTCAGCATTAGTTTGTTTGCGCTTGCATGTTTTTACTGCCCCCTTGTGGACATGGGTGGAAATTATATGGCACTGAGACACTTCTTTGGAAAACGAGGAATGTCTCACATTAACCTATTGTTCTATGCATGTTAACCAGGCCCATACTATTTTTATATATGTATCACTAGTACTATAAGAGACTAGCAATATATAAATGATTTTTGCAGTCTCAATGATACTGTGCCTCATTATAATGTTATCCACGTCTGTCTATAAGTGAAACGTTGCCTTGATCAAAGGAAACATCATACTCGAAAAGCAAATAGTTAAAAACAAGTTTATGAGCCTCAAGATAATGAATTGCCAAATCAGGCTAAATGTAGCCACTGAGAATGTGTTTACTAGGGACCTATTAATCTGTCAAGCTTAGTGTTTAAGTGCCAATATATATATGATAAATCAAAAAAACCTTTATAAAGTGTTTTTGAAGTGCTAATGTCCAACAGCGTTTTATACTGCCTTTTTACACCTCACCTAATTTAACCGTTTTATTAAAGTGTTTGGGTAACTGCAATGCTTCAACTGGCACTTTTTAGAAAGTCAGAAAGTTTCACTCCTGTAGTGAAGAAGAGAAAAACATGTCCATAATGAGAAGTGAAAGATGAAGAGAGCGGTGTGATGGTCATGGGTATGTGATCCTGATTTAGCATTAATACAAGGCCTTAGACACAATACCTCAGTCCATCTACACGTTTCTATCAGTGTTATCATATTCATGCCACTGACAGATGTGCTTAGATTCAATATTCTATGATTAACATGCATGCTTGACTGGTTTCAAGTACACATTTGAATAGGTATTTTGTTCCTTGTTAACCCTTGTTTAAAATGTGTAGTTAGATGTCTACTATGTTTTTGCAGTTATTGGTTGGGAAGGACGGGAGGGGGGGTGTTACACTTAAGACAGGTGACCAGGAGAATCTTCTCACCTGCTGTTCTCGGCGCACCTCAGAACCAGGTTGCTGCTTGCAGGGAAAACGTTAGCTGCTCCTAGTTGCGTTCGGGTGATTTAGTCCATCATGTGCCTGTATCTGTAATGACCTTTAACGTAACTACATATGCAGTCCTGCCCTTTCTGAAGCAATATTAAATGTAAAGGACTACAGGTCAGGAACTTCCCCGACCTTCTAGGTACACACACATCTGTTCACACGCCTCTGTAAAACAGACCCAGAGTGAACACACACACCTGTTCACACGCCTGTGTAACCAGAGTGCTTCTTTGTTGATGCTGTCCCATCTGTGCAATTGAATTTATTGAATTTCCCAAATAAACATTTCAGATTATCTCAATTTCAGTGTGTAAAATCAGTAATGATGAATCTATTATGAATGGGAGGGGAAGAATAAAATATTTATTTATTAGATTCCTGTACAACCATGTTTCATCTACTTAAAAGATCCATTTATACACACCCATTTGTTACAAAAAATAATTACACATTACATGACAAAAGACAAAGAAAAATCACAAGTGCAGTCAAATGAAGACCTTTAAAATAATCTGATTACTACAATCAAATGGGAGGGGTGAGGAAAGCCATGACCCCACCAACACTGGAGACACACACACACACACACACACACACACACACACACACACACGCGCCATGACCCCACCAACACTGGAGACACACACACACACACGCCATGACCCCACCAACACTGGAGACACACACACACACACACACGCCATGACCTCACCAACACTGGAGACACACACACACACACACACACAGCTCTCCATCAGGAACGGTAACTTCATTTCAACTCAAATACTTAAAGGATAAAGAAAGGGATGATAATATACTGCACTTTGGTATCCGTGCTTAGAAAAAGTAAAAGGAACAGAATACACTTTAACAAGCACTGTGCTCATTGGATACAAACATTCAAACAATTTTTGGTTGTATCATATGATTGGATAGCGGTCCTTTAATATTTCCTGAAGGTTTGGGGCACAAGGCCCGTGACTGTAGTTCCTCAGAAATGCACCGGCCTGGTCACGCCAGTGATGTGCGTCCTCTGTCCCTTCAGGACACTTCACACTTCTCCTTCTCTTCTTTATGGTCCTGGACCTCCTCGAGTTTCACCATGTTCCTGATAAAAACGACACTACACTGTTTCTACTACAGACGTTTCTCCAGCCCAGATATCTGAGGTGGTCCATCAGCCGTCCTGCATAAAACCCGGAAACCCCTGAAATCAGGATCTTAGGTGGTCAGCACCAGTGGCGTTCTGTGCATTTCTCCAGATGACCCAGTAAACCTGTGATGGGGAACCACTCCAAGCTCCAAACACCACAAATGTCCTTATGCATCAATTACATCTCACACTGATATAAGTGTTTCTTGAGGTTGATCTGTTTACTGGATGAAGCAGCGTAATATCAGAGCCCTTCGTCTCAGAGCCCTGGGCCTGTTGTCATCCGCCAACACAG
>NW_027506875.1:655844-658344 GCF_052324685.1 Brachyhypopomus gauderio | reverse complement strand
TACACACCCCCACCCACCTCCACCACCTCCACCTACACACCCCCACCCACCTACACCACCCCCGCCTACACACCCCCACCCACCTCCACCACCCCCGCCTACACACCCCCACCCACCTCCACCACCCCCGCCTACACACCCCCACCCACCTACACCACCCCCGCCTACACACCCCCACCCACCTCCACCACCCCCGCCTACACACCCCCACCCACCTACACCACCCCCGCCTACACACCCCCACCCACCTCCACCACCCCTGCCTACACACCCCCACCCACCTCCACCACCCCCGCCTACACACCCCCACCCACCTACACCACCCCCGCCTACACACCCCCACCCACCTCCACCACCCCCGCCTACACACCCCCACCCACCTACACCTCCCACCTCCACCACCCCCGCCTACACACCCCCACCCACCTACACCTCCCACCTCCACCACCTCCACCTACACACCCACACCCACCTACACCACCCCCACACCCACCTACACCACCCCCACCTACCTACACCACCCCTGCCTACACACCCCCACCCACCTCCACCACCCCCGCCTACACACCCCCACCCACCTACACCTCCCACCTCCACCACCTCCACCTACACACCCACACCCACCTACACCACCCCCACACCCACCTACACCACCCCCACCCACCTCCACCACCCCCGCCTACACACCCCCACCCACCTACACCACCCCCGCCTACACACCCCCACCCACCTACACCACCCCCGCCTACACACCCCCACCCACCTACACCACCCCCGCCTACACACCCCCACCCACCTCCACCACCTCCACCTACACACCCACACCCACCTACACCACCCCCACACCCACCTACACCACCCCCACCCAACCTAAACACCCCCACCCACCTACACCACCCCCGCCTACACACCCCCACCCACCTACACCACCCCCGCCTACACACCCCCACCACCTCCACCACCCCCGCCTACACACCCCCACCCACCTACACCACCCCCGCCTACACACCCCCACCCACCTACACCACCCCCGCCTACACACCCCCACCCACCTACACCACCCCCGCCTACACACCCCCACCCACCTCCACCACCTCCACCTACACACCCACACCCACCTACACCACCCCCACACCCACCTACACCACCCCCACCTACCTACACACCCCCACCAACCTACACCACCCCCACCCACCTAAACACCCCCACCCACCTACACTCCCCCACACCCACCTACACACCCGCACCCACCTACACACCCGCACCCACTTACACCCGCCTACACCCCCACACCCACCTCCACCCCCACCCACCCCACACCCACCTGCACACCCCCACACCCACCTACACACCCCACTCCCACTTACACCCACCTACACACCCCCACACCCACCTACACACCCCACACCCACTTACACCCACCTACACACCCCCACACCCACCTACACACCCCACACCCACCCCCACCCACCTACACACCCCCACCCACCTACACACCCCCACCCACCTCCACACCCCCACCCACCCCCACACCCCCACCCACACCCACCCCCACACACACACACCCAAACCCACCTACACACCCCCACACCCACCCACTTACACCCCTACCTACACACACTCCTACACCCACCTCCACACCCACACCCACCTGCACTCCCAGGGCGTGGTCAGTGGAAGGGTAATAATCAGATTTTAAGGGCGTGGTCTGTTAAAAGGCTCCGCCTCTACTCCACCCACCTCCTTCTTGCGCTGTTTCATCATCTCCTGGAACTTGTATAAGGCACGCTCTTGCTCGGCCCGGATACGCTTGGTGTCCGAACGCAGACGTGTGGAGTGTGCCACCTCCATCTTCTCGATGGTCTGCTTCTGAAGCTTCTCCAGGTTCTCCACCTCTGTGTCATAGAGCCTCTTCTTGGTCTGAAAGCAGAGCAGGGCATCAGCAGCACCACACCGGCCCCCCACCCGTGAGACACCTGCCCCCCAACCCCCCCGTGAGACACCATGTGTGTGTCTCTCTGTATGTCTCACGTTCATCTCCTGGTCAAAGCGACGCTGCATAGCATCTCTCTGGGTGTCCAGTTTGGAGTTGAGTACAGTCAGAGCTCGATGTTCCTCCTTCTGCAACAAACGCAGCTCACGCAGCTCCTGACGCCTACACACACACACACACACACACACACACACACACACACACACACACACACACTAAATGAAAGGAGCTTTCTAAATGTGACACCCAAGCCAGTAGAGTGAAGTGCACAGCTCAGTGTTAAGTCGTCTCACACACACACACACACACACACACACACACACACACACACACACACACACAAGCAAGTCCTACAGCTATGCCAAGGATTAATTCTTTCCACAGTGAACTCAGAGGAGGTCTGGTGGGAATCTACTTTACCCCTCCCCTTATTAAATTACTACTCTGGGAGAGAGGAGGGGAGGAGAGGAGAGGAGGAGGAGGAGAGGAGGAGAGGAGGAGAGGAGG
>NW_027506875.1:642500-655344 GCF_052324685.1 Brachyhypopomus gauderio | reverse complement strand
GGACCGTGACAGTCCCGCTACAGTTCCGCTACAGTGCAGGACCGTTACAGTCCCGCTACAGTGCAGGACCGTGACAGTCCCGCTTACAGTTCCGCTACAGTGCAGGACCGTTACAGTTCCGCTACAGTGCAGGGCGTTACAGTTCCGCTACAGTGCAGGACCGTTACAGTTCAGCTACAGTGCAGGACCATTACAGGTTCAGCTACAGTGCAGGGCCGTCACGGTTCCGCTACAGTGCAGGGCCGTTACAGTCCCGCTACAGTGCAGGACCGTTACAGTTCAGCTACAGTGCAGGGCCGTTACAGTCCCGCTACATTCAGGGACCACTGCTGGCAGTGTGGTGGGAGAGAACAGCAGAGAAAGCAACATACTAGCTCTGCAAAGACTGAAACAGCTGAATCAACACACCTTCATTCACAACCTTTCAATAAGAGGCATTGTAAACAGCCTATGCCAGAGAGAGAGAGAGAGAGAGAGAGAGAGAGAGGGAGAGAGAGAGAGGGAGGGAGGGAGAGAGAGAGACACAGAGAGAGAGAGAGACAGAGAGAGGAGATTGCTATAGTAAAATTAGGTCATTCAATACTAAACTAAAAGGCCTTCAGTTCCTAAGTACAAAAGACAACACTGAAGCTGAACAGTCCATTCTGAACGATCCCCTGCATGGAACAATGAACACAAGACCAGAATGCCACAGTCAAGGCATTTAGTCAGCAGGCGGAACCCACCCACAACAATGGCCACGCCCACAAGGCAGCAGGACACACCCACAACAAGTGGCCACACCCACAGGAATAAGTAATAAAACATTGCAGGAGGAGCTGAGACATGATGAGACTGAGATGAGAAGCGTGTGCTCTCCTCTCTCTGGTCTTATCATTGAATAAGGGGGAAAGAGAACTGAAATCACACACACACACACACACACACACACACACACACACACACACACACACACACACACACACACACACACACACACACACACACACACACACACACATTGGTCAGGATGTGGTTTCCAACATGCCCTGTCCTGAAGACGTGTGCTGCTACCTGTGTGGGACACAGAGCCCCGTGTCTCCACCGCGCCTACACCGTCTGCCTGGCGCTAGCTGGGTGGGACACACAAGCTCCCGTCTGTTCGGACGGTGCCCACACCTGGCCTCAGCTCACAGCTCCTACTGTCCTGCTCCGCCTCCACCCACCATTCCAGAATGTTCCACCAGCTCCCACAAGCAGGACCAGTGTTACGGAGCAGGACTGCAGACGTGCACCGGGACTACAGGAGGGCCAGGACACCAAGACACCAGCACTCAACACGCTGAACACGCTAGTGCACCAGCACTCAACACACTAGTGCACCAGCACTCAACACGCTGAACACGCTAGTGCACCAGCACTCAACACACTAGTGCACCAGCACTCAACACGCTGCACACAGTAGTGCACCAGCCCTGAACACACTGTACACACTAGTGCACCAGCCCTGAACACATTGCACAGATTAAGTCACTAGAAATATATGAACCAGACAGCAGAGTGTTATAAATCCAGTCAGGGCAGGTCTTAACTAAACTCTACAACAACTAGAGAGGATGACAGATGGTTTTAATCCTGCAGGGACGAGCGGGCTAAAGGCCTCAGGGTTTATGGGTTTAGGGCGTTATGGAGTTGAAACGGAATGAGCCCGAGGTGCTGCAGGGGAAGTAGTGAGATGAAAGGTCAGAGGTCAGCCTCAGAGCCATCAGAGAGGAACACACACCACAGGGGAAGTTCTAAGGCTATATACTACAGACACACACACACACACACACACACACACACACACACACACACACGCGCACACACACGCGCACACACACGCGCACACACACGCATTCATGCACACGCAGGCACACGTACATGCAAACACACACACACACTTACCCGTGAGGGGACAGAGGCCGTGTACTGGTTGAGTGATAAGTCCATGCTCTCGGAGGCCTGGCTCTCTGTGTCCGAGAGGCGTTTCACACTGGCTCCAGCACGGGTCTGCCCTCTCTCCATCTCAGTGGCCCGGCTCGCGTCCGCACCTCTGCTCCTCGCCACCAGAGGCGCTGTGACACCAGGGCGTGTCGTCTCCGCGCTCACCCAACCTCTCCAGCGCGTGCAGCCGGGATCCAGGATGCTCTGGGGTCAGACGAGACGACTCCGCCCCCTTGCCCTCCTCCTCGGAGGTGGGCGTGGTCTTCCCATCCTCGATGCCAGAGTCAGAGGTCTTACTGGACGCTTCACTCTCAGGTTTGTCTTGGTCTGACAGGAGGTTGTGGTCCTCGGGGAGCCTGCTGCTCTCCTCTGCCCTCTGCAGGAGCTGGGCGGAGGTGCGTGGCTTGGGCACAGGCTGCCTCGGGCTCTCTGGTCTGTGTGTGTCAGCCGGGGTGTCTCCCACTAAACTGCTCTGACTGGTTTTACAGGGATCTTTGCCTGGGGACTGGGGGGGGGGGGGGGGGGACAGAAACATGACGCAGTTAATTTAGAACATTTTCAGTTTTGTGTTTGTAGTCATGCACCAGGAATGAAACATTTGTGTTTCTTTGCTGTCTGAAATAGCAGAGCTAGAGTGATAAATGTGTAAACAAACAAACCAATAACCTCAAAACGCCACGTCTACCCACATGATCAGTCATTACTGTTCCTGTAAGCACAAACTTCACCCAGGCTCTGTCCCGGAGATGCTGTTTATTCTCTCTCTCTCTCTCTCTCTCTCTCTCTCTCTCTCTCTCTCTCTCTCTCTCTCTCTCTCACACTCAAACACACACACACACACACACACACACACACACACACACACCTGATTCTTTAGTTTTCTGTCTCTCTCAGTCTTACACATTTAAAACCCTTTTAGAAAGTCATTCAGCTCTGATCCGTTTGGACAGGCACCTGGTGGCATGGTGCTTCAGGCCGAGGTTATTTTTGTGATTTCGGTCCCAGAATAGTTCTACACAGAGGTGGCACTTTCAAACTGGGCAGGACAGGCAGCTTCATTCAGCCAAACTATGTTAAAGGAAGTGTTAACACAATAACAACGAACGGGCAGAGGGCCACTAGAGCAGCAGGAGTGTGTGAGTGTGTGTGTGTGTGTGTGTGTGTGTGTGTTACACTGAGCGAGTCTTTTCTATATTTAACAGGGCAGTCCCTAATCATTGTTTGTTCATGCACACGTTTCTCCCCAACCACCCAACGTTTGTGAAGTGCACCATCTCTGTGCCTGTTCAACACCGCCACTCAACCCAACACTACTGACCTCACTCAGCACAGCTGGCAGACAGCAGCATGGCCCGCACCTCCACCAACACCAGGGGGTGGCGGGTGGAGATGGGTGAGTGAGATGGGTGGAGCTGCTTACGTGTGTGAGGTCAGCCGTCTCCTCGTCCTCCGCTTCATCGTGGTGGGGGTCTTCTACCTCCTCCATCACCTCCGCCTTGGCCTCCGCCACCAGCTCCCGCACCGGCCGGTTGGAGCTCACCGAACTCACAAAGGGGTGCTGCGCGCACACACACACACACACACACACACACACACACACACACACACACACACACACTTTTAACAGAGAGTCTACATGCATGTACCACCTTATCTGAGATTTTACTCCAAGTTACAAATCACATCATCTTCAGACTCAAATTGGCTGCATTCAAAACAGTCTGAGTGGAACTTGGACCTCATAGTGTGGTTTACATTACTAGGAACTGTACTGCATACTATGGGGGCGAGTGTAGGGTACATACGGAGTGCAGTATGCAGTAGACTACTACGAGCAGAGCCATAACGTACACACACACATGTTCAACATCATACCAGAGATTCATGACACTCCCGTTACAAAATGTCACAGTAATAATGAATCCACCATGAATGCTGCCCCCCACAGCTCAACATCTCACTACACCAGCAGCTGTGGCCCAGAAGACTGTCCTGGCTCTGAGGGCCAGAGGAGCTTCAACACACACAGTTCTGAGGACCAGAAGAACTCCAGCACACACACAGTTCTGAGGACCAGAAGATCTCCAACACACACAGTTCTGAGGACCAGAAGATCTCCAACACACACAGTTCTGAGGACCAGAAGAACTCCAGCACACACACAGTTCTGAGGACCAGAAGAACTCCAGCACACTCATACACCCCCACCCATACCCCCTCACCTACCCTCACCTACATCCACGTACCCTCACACACCCACACACACCCCACACACACCCCCACCCCCTGCTCTGAAAGCGGAAGTGTAATAGAGTACATCACTCACAGATTATTCATCCAGCTGATAACTGAATTGTCTCAGCTGGCAGATGGAAGCATGTGAGAGTGACTGGAACTTAATAACACAGACAACCACCTCCACCACCATCACAACCTCCACCACCTCCACCATGCATGTACACACACCTCAGAGTCATGCTCGCTCACACACACACACACACACACACACACACACACACACACACACACTTTCTTCATGCAAATATTTGGGTTGAGCTGCAAAAGTGTACCCAGGAACCCCACACACACACACAAACGCTGCAGAGGTGACACAGATCTCATGAAGCCACAAGCTCACAGACAGCAGCAGGTCTGAAGTCTCGTTTCATGTCAAAACCAGGCGGTTTCCTGCACGCTTCTCAGAAGATGTAGACGACCACCACAACCCTGGTGAACACGTTCTTCATGAGAGTGTTGAGCTGAGTGGGAGTAGAAGAAGTGTGGGGGGAAGTGTGAGGTAGTGGGGTATTAAAGGCAGTAGAACCCCACCCTCTGTAGTGGGGCATTAAGGGCAGTAGAACCCCACCCTCTGTAGTGGGGTATTAGGGGCAGTAGAACCCCACCCTCTGTAGTGGGGTATTAGGGGCAGTAGAACCCCACCCTCTGTAGTGGGGCATTAAGGGCAGTAGAACCCCACCCTCTGTAGTGGGGCATTAGGGGCAGTAGAACCCCACCCTCTGTAGTGCCTTATGTCTCCTCGTTCACCAGTGAACCAGCCTTCCAAATTCTTCCGGATTTTTGAAACCTTTATTTTCATTACAGCTTCTGAGTGGTTCAAAGTTTACTTTGGCTTCAGGGATATTTCAAGTATGCGACTCTAAGGCATTTAGCAATACATTTATACAAGTTCCTCAGACAAGGTAACACTCCTCCAGTAATAAACCCTCTCAGCCTGGACACAGGGCTGATCTGTGTGCCGTTGGCAGTCTGGCTGGCCGGCCTGTAGCAGGTTCAGTGGGGCGTGAAAGGCCAGGGTGTGAAGCAGCTGTGTAGCGTGCCTCGCTGTAAGCAGAGAGGACAACACTCCCTCATCTACGGCAAGTTACCAGATGGGAGGCGACTCCGTTCGCGTGTTCGTGCACCTTTAGCAGGATTCCGTGTGTTCATCCTGCACTCACACTGAGCTGTGGAGGGACGAGGAGACCGTGTCCTGTTCCACAGAGACCCGTCTCCCCAGAACCGAGACCCGTCTCCCCAGAACCGAGACCCGTCTCCCCAGAACCGAGACCCGTCTCCCCAGAACAGACCGCAGCCCTGTGAACAACATCAGGGTTTTGTAGGAACCAGACCCAAGCAGGGATGAGGTCACTGGGTTCAGCAGTCAGCGTGTGCTCTCTGCTCAGCCCGCCCCCTAAGGAGGCGGAACTTCTCTCAACGGTCCCCCAGGGGGAGAGAGACTTGAAATTACCACCATTCCTTCCATCCTCAGACCCAAACAGGAAGTTGAGTTCCCATTTCAAACAGATGTCTGTTTACCCACGCTTCCGTTACCCAGAACTGCTCTGCGTCATCTGCTCGGTATCAGCTAGTCAGCAGTTTGATTCTGAACATCAACATGAGTGAGACGTAAATCCAAACAGTTTAGTAACATCACACCAGGAACAGCACATTAGAGCCGATGTATCAGAGCACGAGGTTTATAAAAGAAGAGTCCTCAGGCCTGTATCAGGATTAGGTGTGTGATGCGTGAGACGCGTGTGAGATTATGTGGAACACAAACCCTTAACCTACCGCCAGTAGCTGGGACGCCGTCGGCCGCGTCTCTGGATTCTTATCCAAAGTTTTTCTCAAGAAGTCCTTGAAGTCATTTGACCTTAAACACACACACACAGTCCTGGCACATCAACTATGAAGTAGAAGACAGGGTCCCAAGCTGAACTACTTCTGAGGGTTGCATGTCAGAAGCAGACACACAACACTCAGAACAGATGCTGTAATTCAGGTTTACACAAGCAAAACTTTCAATTTCACTGATCTTTAAATCTTAATACTCCGAGTCTTATCACAGGAGATGAACTCCACTGCCCAAAGGAAAAGGCTGAAACAGCTCAGATAACAGCGCCCACAGCAGTGCTCACAGTGTCTCCCTGTGTCTCACAGAGTCTCCCTCCCACACGGCCAGGGCTCAGACCCATGAAGTAGTGGGTCCAGCCCACAAGGCTCACCATTTAGAAGGCTCATCGAGGGTGGGGGGATCGGACTTGGCAATTTTCAGCAGGACCCTCATGGGGTTGAGCTCGTGGTGGGGGGGTTCGATCTGGGCCAGCTCTATCAGGGTGATGCCCAGGGACCAGATGTCTGCTTTGTAGTCATACGGTGCGTCCTTCGTGGTCTCACACATTACAACTTCAGGAGCCATCCTGCATGTGTACACACACACACACACACACACACACACACACACACACACACACAAAGCATTTACAACGCATTTAACGTCAACATCACACCTTCTTCAGAAACCATAATGGAACTGGACACCAGTAACACAGTCTTGTGAAGTTTGTCAACACACAATGGAAGACATTATTACATGACTAAGATAATAGACAATAGCACACAACATTTTCAACCAAACCTGTGGAGGGCAATTAATCCACGCTGAGTAACTCTAGTAATCACTTTCAAATGCACACGGTGTCTGATGTGTAGGGTGGTGGGACAGCACGGCTTCCACCCTAGCCCACCTGGGTCAGCCTACCTGGGTCAGCCCACCTGGGTCAACACAGCCGGGTCAGCTCACCTGGGTCAGCTCACCTGGGTCAGCCTACCTGGGTCAGCCCACCTGGGTCAGCCCACCTGGGTCAGCCCACCTCACCTCCACTGGATCCCACCGGTTATTTAGATTATTTGGATCACAACAATCTCTGCCCCTTTGACGTAAATCCTTTATTCACAAGACCAAAGGTAGTAAAGCCCTTTTGTACAGAGACGGTATTACAGAATTACCGTATAGTATTACAAAAGGTTCATTGGTCAATGATTAAACTAAAATATTCAGTAGCACAGACAGAACCAATACAGACAACCTGTCAGTGTTTCCGCTCTGAGGTGAACTACACTTATGATGACAAAGAGACAATTAACTATTTAAGTGCATCAGAACAAACAGAAACCTGCCAGTGGTTTAAATGTCTCTGGGACCAGTTTGTTCTGGGCTGCATTAGCACACTAGGAACTGGATTTAACGAGCAAAGCTGAATAGCTGCAATATATCAGGTGCACTGGACGGACGGACGGACACACACACACACACACACACACACACAGGCCCGGGGACGACTGGGGTCATGTGACATGTTGCGTTCACAGATCAATCATTATCAGTGAGGCGACAGGACGAAGGCACCCAGCTGAGAGTCCAACGAACACCAGGAAACTCCAGGCAGCTGTGGGGGCGGGGCTGGGGGCGGTGTGTGAGTGTGATCTTTGCCTCTCTACCCAGGCCTTCAGCAGTAACTCTGCCTGCTGAAGCCCCAACAAGGTACACTGGTTTCACCACACTTACCAGTACGGTGTCCCAATGAAGGAATCTCTTCTCTGTAGAGTTTTTATGTTTTTTGCAGACACACCAAAATCCGCTGTGAAGATAAAGAGACACACCATTACATTCATGTTTGAGAGTAACAGAAGGACCTGTAAGTAATGCCAGTCCAAGGTGTAGGAATGAAACACTTAGTACACTGTGTGTGAGACAAGGGTGTGCGTGTGTGTGTATGCAAGTGTGTGTGTGTGTGTGTTCAACAGGGGCTCTGGGTTGTACCTAGTAAGTGATCTGGGTAGGCCACAGTAGGGGCTCTACATACATTTACATTTTTTCATTATTTCTGTGTGTGTGTGTGTAGAAGGGAGAGAAGAGAGCTGCTTAATGTTTAAATAAGGAGGAAACCTTCATGACCCAGAAGGGAAGAGCCAACATCATGTGGTGAGAGATGAGTGAGGGTTCAATCACACACACACACACACACACACACACACACACACACACACACACACACACACCTTACACACACACACACATTAGGGTTGGGCGATGTCTCCTTAATTGGCAGATGACGATGTTTACAGTGAAACGATGGACGATGATAGCCTGGAGGGGGGGGGGGTAATAATTCTACCCAGGCTTTAACGTGTAAGGAGAAAAAAAACCCTCCACTGCCTTTGAATGGCCCACAGCAGGTTTCCACTAATGGCAAACGCCGCACGAAAATATCTCTGCATATGCACTACCAGCAGGCCCTCAGAAAGAGGTTTCAGCACCGGTGGTAGTGTGCACAGCTTATTAAAGCCAGAGAAGGTCAACATGTTGGTGTTTTTGGCCAATAACATTGTGTAGCCTATTCAAACACGTTTACATGTCAATGTCGGCCCTCTTAACATTTTAAGTTATTACAGTTTAGTGCATTTCCGGAAGTCATGCTTTCTGTTTGTTTGTTTTATATTTTTCTTGCTCTTATTATATTTTCATTCATTATTCTTTCCTTCGTTTGTTGTTCTGCTGTGATATAGTGAAATCCATGATTTATTTTAAAGCTTTTTTAAAAAAAGGTAAATGCCATAGCCATTCATAAGCTTCTGTCGCTTCATTTTGTTGTTCAACTTTTAATAAACGTGTTTACAATCACCTTCGTGTCAGTTTTATTTTGTAGCCTTTGCACTGCTAAATTAACGCTTTCGCTAAAAGTTGAACATCAAACTTCGGTTGACAATGAGCAAGTTTCCCGACGCACAACGAGCAGGATTATTCTATTAGCGTGAATAACATGAAATGTTTAAAATTAATACAGACATGTAGAAAAAAACAAAGACAAGCGATAACCTAGATATAAATAATAATATCCTAACAATAATAGAATAATAATAAATAATATAATAATATGCCAATTAGGCATAATTGTAGCAGTAGGGTATTTTAATTTTCATCCCTGACTCTAATTCATAATTATATACCTGATTTGATCATTTTGTGTAAAAACAAAAAAGTGGGCGTGGCATCACAATGGTTACCATCCATCGCTACGGTGGGTCATAAATGACGATGGACGATGATATCGTCCATCAGCACATCCCTAACACACACACACCCTCACACACACACTCGCACACACACTCGCACACACACTCGCACACACACTCGCACACACACTCGCACACACACTCACACACACACTCACACACACACTCACACACACACTCACACACACACTCACACACACACACACACACACACACACACACACACACACACACACACACACACACACACACACACACACACACACACACACACACACACCTAGCTTGATGTTGCCATCCAGGGTGAGGAGGATGTTTCCTGCTTTCAGGTCTCTGTGGATGATCTTCATGTTGTGGAGGTAGACCAGCGCCTCCAGCATCTGTCTGCATATCACCTGGATCTGCTTCTCCGTCAGACCACGGTCCAGCTCTACACACACACACACACACACGCAGGAGACATGGGACGCGCGCACACGCAGGAGACACGGGACACACACACACGCGCGCACACGCACACGCAGGAGACATGGGACACACACACACATATACACACACGCAGGAGACACGGGACACACACACACGCACGCACAAGCAGGAGACATGGGACACACACACACACACACACACACACACACACACGCAGGAGACATGGGACACACACACACGCGCGCACATGCAGGAGACATGGGACACACACACGCGCGCACACGCAGGAGACATGGGACACACACACACACACACACACATATACACACACACGCAGGAGACACGGGACACACACACACGCGCGCACACGCAGGAGACATGGGACACACACACACATATACACACACACACGCAGGAGACACACGTACAAACAGATGGGGGGGGGGAGACAAACATTTGTTTAGTTAACACCTACAGTTGTAATGAGGTCACCCAACACAGGTGCTCATCTAGCACAGGTAACACAGGTACTCACCTAATACCTGTAACACATCAGGCATGAAAATGGGTCAGGGGTTAAAAAGGTGAGAAGACCGGGGGGCGGGGCATGTGACGGCATGGGGATACGGCGACGGGGCGTTGACATGTGACGTCATGGGTATACTGCGACGGGGGGGGGGGGTGGTGGTTTGGGGGTGGCTGCTGGGATACAGCGACAGGTAATGCCAAATATTACGGAGCTCGTAAGGTGACGTCATGTAAAAAATATAATAACGCGTGGCCACGACTTACTAACGCGTGCGAACAAGATAATTAAGTATTACTTTATATAAAGCCAGGTTTACCTTCCTTGGGCAGTCAGTTCGCAAACATCCCTGGATCTGCTTGCTTTGCTGTGAAAAAATAAACTTTGTTGCCGCGTGTGAAAGGCGACGTTAGTATCTCGTTCCCACGCGTTAATAAGTCGTGGCCACGCGTTATTTATTTATTTTTACATGATGTCACCTTACGGGCTCCGTAAAATATAGTAAAATCCATAAAATTTTACACAGGTTTACGTGTTTTTATTTTCTAACATGAGCTAATGCACAGGGTAGACTCAAACGACAAGAGTTTACAACTTCATCTTCAACCTTTTCAGCCCTGGTGCGAATGTGATCCTCACACGTCCCTGGATTCACCAGTTACAACTACAGAAACACTAGAAAAAAATCTTGTTTCTTATTTTATGTCACCGTTAACTACATGGGGTTGACGCGAACTTAATAGGCCTATCTATCTACCTATTTATCACAAGAGCTTGTGGCTAGATCTGACAGTGTTCAACGCTGTAACGAACGGCAGTAACTTTGTTTTACCGCAAAATATGAAAACGATTGAAACCATTAATAACCCAATTAAATCCACCCAATTAAAAATGTACGATCTGGTAAATGTAGTGGTAAATGTACGATCTGGTAAATGTAGTGGTAAATATGATCTGGTAAATGTAGTGGTAAATGTACGATCTGGTAAATGTAGTGGTAAATGTACGCTCT
The DNA here is from genome assembly GCF_052324685.1 of Brachyhypopomus gauderio. Taxonomy (NCBI): domain Eukaryota; kingdom Metazoa; phylum Chordata; class Actinopteri; order Gymnotiformes; family Hypopomidae; genus Brachyhypopomus; species Brachyhypopomus gauderio. The sequence continues at coordinate 644,056 of NW_027506875.1, read as the reverse complement.
TCTGACTTGTCCGCGGTGTAGCACTAGGTCCTGCTTCTCGTCCCGCTTAGCAGTAAATGAATAGCATGAATGAAGAACGTTCGTATGATTGAAACGCTATTTGGCCTCTATGAAGGTTCTGGGCGGAAACTGCTGCCCACTGTCATTGAAATAGCCAATTTCGGAAGTGCTCTGTTTGCTAATTAAGTCAATATGATAATTAAAATATAATCTCCCGACCCCCCCTCCCACCCCCCCCCAAACAAAAAACTCATCGGATCTACACGATTTGCGTAGGTCACCCTTTTCAACTTCAAAACGGCGAATTTCGCCGAAAGGTGACAGATTTTCATGCCTGCACATATGCTCACCTAGCACAGGTACTAGGGCTGCACGATTAATCGTATTTTTATCGTTATCGCGATGTGAAGTTTCACGATAAACACATCGAAAGAGCCACGATAACTCCTTGAATAACAGCAAACTCAAATTGCGTTATCCTCGTCCAGCAATAGAGGGAGCTATTCGCGCTGCAGACTATGATCACGTGACGTAAGTAGGTAAGAGGCAGAGTGAGGCAGGCTTGTTTGAAAATCCAGCCGCGGGTAAAAATTCTGGGGCCGCGGGGTGCGGTTTTTTGGGCTACTTTTGAGTTGGGCTACTGCGGAAGTTACAAGTCAACACTAAGAATCGATCGCGATATAATACTTAATTTGTCTCCAGTTCACACTCGCAACACCCCCCGCCGACAACTTACACTCGCAGATTTTGTGCGGAAAACTTTTGTAGGACCTGGCAACCCTGGAGTGGGGTGAACACGTTCATCAGACACGCGATTTGGTTTAAGCCTGGTTTACACTTGATGCGGCGCGAGGGTCGAAAATAACGTAATCGCGGTGGCTTCGCCCGTGTGCAATTGCCTCGCGCGCTGTCGATTCACGAGGTCGTGCACCTCTCGAATTTTGTAAGTTCGCGCGCGCCGCGTCTCGGCGCGATGGACAAAGTCATGTTTGCAGGGTTCATACACCTATACAAGGTGGAATTCAAGCACTTGTACGTCACTTTCAAGGTCCATTTCAATAATTCCCAGCACGTTATTCAATTAAATATTTATACATATACTCTAAATGATTCGAAATAATTCGCTTTTTTATCACATTATTTAATGGATATTTATTTTCAAAACACCCAATCTTAACGTCTTCACGTTCTCTCATGTTTCGTCCTGGAATTACAAGAGGCTCGTATTTGTTAACGTAATACAAGAGAATTGTTCAGTCAGACAGATATTTGTTGTGAAACGAAGTAGTTACAATTTCAAGCCTTTTCAAATACTTTAGCCTAAATTCCAGCACTTTTCAAACACAAACACAAAGCCACATTAAAATTGGTCAGGTAAAAGTTCATTCCCCTGTATTTGAGGGGTGTTTTTTTTATACTACTAGGCCTACATATCGTTTCGGACAACACTGCAAAGAATGTGACACGGCAAGATTAAACGCTTCCGCCGTTCGCGGAGGTTAACGAGGTGTGCGGAGTCGCTCACTCGTGATAGTATAAACCTAGATTGAATCTAT
>NW_027506875.1:587500-637500 GCF_052324685.1 Brachyhypopomus gauderio | reverse complement strand
CTCTTATAAGTGCTGACTCATGTCAAGGAGGACAGACACTACTTATGTTTGAGGTGGTGGTGTTTCCCTTGGGGGAAACTTGTACACACACCGAGTGTGTGTGTGTGTGTATGTGTGTGTGTGTGTTCTTCTGGGTAGACATTATGGATAAATGCCCCATCCACACCCAAATGCACATACTTTGTGACGTAGCTCAGATGTAGCCATAGTGACCAGATGGCACACTCAGACCAGTTGAAGGTTTAGATGCGAGTGAGTGAATGCAGAAGTAAATCTTCACGTCCTTAAGATGTTGTTTCACACTTTGCTGTTGTATTTCACACAGAAGATTTCCATAAGTGCCGGCCCTGCGTGTAACGGCTGGATCTCATCTAGAAGGTCTCGCAGTACCACGTCCCTGCCAACTCTCCGGTGTCTTCAGCAGGGAGAGAACACTGAAGTCACACAACACGAGGTCACAGCCCTGGAGAGGCCCTGCTGTCCAAACACTGAGAGCTTACGGCCCGGGGCCCGAGCGCAGAAACTCTACCTCTCATCCCCGAGGAATTCCTGCAATGTGTAAAGAGCGGTTTGCTCTTTAGTGCGGAGCGAGAACACGGAGCCATCGCTGGCATTATGGCACCACAGCACTGAAAGGTCAACGAGAGACGAACAGAGACTGGGCCATGAACAAACACCTCCCGTCCTACAGACAGACGCCCACCGTCCTACAGACAGACGCCCCCCTGTCCTACAGGCCGACGCCCCCCTGTCCTACAGGCCGACGCCCCCCTGTCCTACAGGCCGACGCCCCCCTGTCCTACAGGCCGACGCCCCCCTGTCCTACAGGCCGACGCCTCCCGTCCTACAGGCCGACGCCTCCCGTCCTACAGGCCGACGCCCCCCTGTCCTACAGACAGATGCCCCCCTGTCCTACAGACAGACGCCTCCCGTTCTACAGAGCCACGCCTCCCGTCCTACAGGCCAACGCCCCCCGTCCTAGAGGCCGACGCCCCCTGTCCAACCTCCACCGTGAGGACATTGTCCGGCAGTCAGAGGCTCCACACTGACACACATGCAGCAGAAACGCTCATACAAAGAGGGACTGTCCAGCCTGACAATACGCTCTTATATGGACAGTAATCAAGCTGAACAATACGCTCTTATATCTACGGTAATGAGAAGACTGATTCCATTTCAAATGTATGCACTGTATCCGTTTGGCCATTTGGAGAATATGTGGAAAATGTTACATTTCACAGCAGAGCCACTCACAGTCACGTCAGCCTCCTAACACAGCCGCACACAGTCGGTCCAAACCCGTCAGCCTCCTAACACAGCCGCACACAGTCGGTCCAAACACGTCAGCCTCCTAACGCAGCCGCACACAGTTGGTCCAAACACGTCAGCCTCCTAACACAGCCGCCCGCACACAGTCGGTCCAAACACGTCAGCCTCCTAACACAGCCGCACACAGTCACGTCAGCCTCCTAACACAGCCGCACACAGTCGGTCCAAACACGTCAGCCTCCTAAGTCCTAACACAGCCGCACACAGTCGGTCCAAACACGTCAGCCTCCTAACACAGCCACACACAGTCACGTCAGCCTCCTAACACAGCCGCACACAGTCGGTCCAAACATGTCAGCCTCCTAACACAGCCGCACACAGTCGGTCCAAACACGTCAGCCTCCTAACACAGCCGCACACAGTCACGTCAGCCTCCTAACACAGCCGCACACAGTCGGTCCAAACACGTCAGCCTCCTAAGTCCTAACACAGCCGCACACAGTCGGTCCAAACACGTCAGCCTCCTAACACAGCCACACACAGTCACGTCAGCCTCCTAACACAGCCGCACACAGTCGGTCCAAACATGTCAGCCTCCTAACACAGCCGCACACAGTCGGTCCAAACACGTCAGCCTCCTAACACAGCCGCACACAGTCGGTCCAAACACGTCAGCCTCCTAACACAGCCGCACACAGTCGGTCCAAACACGTCAGTCTTCACTTCACTCATATGGGTGACACATTCTGACAAGGAGGAAAAGCTCAACATATCATGGGTCACATGACCAATCAGAAGAAAAAGGTGTGTAAGTGTAAATCAGAAGACAAACTCAAAGATAAAACAACTGGTGGTGGATAAAGTGGGCAAGATGGCAAACTTTGCAACTGCAGTCACAGGAGCGCGCACACACACACACACAGGAGCGCGCACACACACACACAGCTCAGTGTCGTGCTTGGGGATGATCTCAGAACACCACGTACCTTGCCACAAGAAATGTAAATAAAAAGTGTTAAAGAAGAATATGTAAACAGGTTTGAGCAGAGGGACACTTTGCTGCTCTAACAAGACAGCAGTACTTAAGTAGTACTTAACACATCAACTCCGTGAAACCACGTATCGCCCATCTTAACGAAGGTTAAGACACATTGCACTTATGGAACTGGCAACTCTCAGTACACCAGTATGGTCTCATCACTGGGGTCAATCTCCTAATTCTGTATGAACAGGAATTAAATCCTGTCACATGTGGCACCTTTTATCAGCAGAGCAGCACAAATCTTTCAGCCCCATTCAACACTCAGTCTTGCCACACACACACACACACACACACACACACACACACACACTCATCAGCAGCTCTGCAGCTTCAGGAATCTCACCCAGAGCTTCTGTTCGTGGAAGAAAGCGTCGAGCAGCTTGACGATGTACTGGTGGTTGCAGGACGCCAGGATGTCGATCTCCACCATGTAGTCCTCCAGCTCTTCCTCGCTCTTCGTCTCGATCACCTTGGCAGCAGCCAGCACTCCACTTTCCTTGTTCTGCGCCTGAAAGACAAAAAAAACCCCAAACAATGTTCACAAATCCTCCCACCATTCACCGACCTTCTACACCAGCTCCTGGAGTTAGCGGGATTAGCCGATGCTGAATGTGTGTGGAACGTGTGTGGAACGTGTGTGGAACGTGTGTGGCGATGCAGTGCCTGTCTGCTCGTGGCCATTAAGATCAAAGACCAGCCCAGCTGGTAGGGGCGGGGCTTGTTTACAGATCATCAGGGACTTCACAGTTAAGACACCAGTTTACATGCTGTAGGAACACTAGGTAGAAAGAGCCACTTATGCCAGTGCGACAGACAGAGTGTGGTCTGCACACAGGAAACAGCCACATCCCACCCAATAACATCACAGCCCCATACAAACACAACCATGATGTTCACACGCGTCAGGATTCTGGTGAAAATAATCAAGTTAGAAAATCACCAACAAAACAAGACTAAGACTAAGAGAAGGGCATTAGAACGTCCTGTCCTCCCAGTGCGGTTGGGGTGGTTAGGTGCTCGGGAAACATCACCAACGCAATGTGAAACACACTTACTGAGAAGGCCACCAGCACAGATTTCCTCCAAGAGATAACAGACAAAACCTGATGTGGGTCTTTACCATGATTCAGATGATCTCCAAGTACACGAGCTTGAGCTTGAATTCACACAGTCAGACAGCACGAAGAACTGGAGTAAATACAGACTGCCCTGACCATCCTGGAGGGATAGACCTGTCAACACAGACTACCCTGACCATCCTGGAGGGTTAGACCCGTCAACACAGACTGCCCTGACCATCCTGGAGGGATAGACCCATCAACACAGACAGCCCTGACCATCCTGGAGGGATAGACCCATCAACACAGACAGCCCTGACCATCCTGGAGGGATAGACCCATCAACACAGACAGCCCTGACCATCCTGGAGGGATAGACCCGTCAACACAGACAGCCCTGACCATCCTGGAGGGTTAGACCCATCAACACAGACAGCCCTGACCATCCTGGAGGGTTAGACCCATCAACACAGACTGCCCTGACCATCCTGGAGGGTTAGACCCGTCAACACAGACTGCCCTGACCATCCTGGTGGGTTAGACCCGTCAACACAGACTGCCCTGACCATCCTGGTGGGTTAGACCCATCAACACAGACTGCCCTGACCATCCTGGAGGGTTAGACCCATCAACACAGACTGCCCTGACCATCAGGGTGGGTTAGACCCGTCATTTGCATAAGTGATACAATATGCCCACACAGACACAGTGTGTCATAACAAGCTCTGAATGATTTTCAATCATGTAGAAAAATCTTGTCACTCCATGAAAACAGAGTCTGTGTGAAAGTACTGCTTGATGGCAAAGTCTCTGCCTGCCTGTCTGGTGTCTTCTGAGAGGAAGCCAGACTAGAAAGCTCCACCCAATCACAATGCTCACTTCCTGTCACATGATACTTGCAGAAGTCTGAGCCACTTCAGAGTTTTGCAAAACACTGAAGCTTCCACACAGCAGAAGCAAAGAAAGGTCAACGCATAACAATGTGGCCGCAAAGTTTCACGCTAAAAGATTCATGTCTACACCCCATGTGTACACACACACACACACACACACACACAGCCATCTACACCCCACACACATAGCCATCTACACCCCACACACAACCACACAGCCATCTACACACACACAGCCACACACATCTAAATACACACAACACACTCTCCTCCTCATAAACGGGACCACAGCATGGTCACGGTGGGTCTGGGAAGTTCCTTCCTGCTTTTCTGAGGTTTTCTCTCTGTGACGTTTAACAACAGGGAGTCCACTAACTGCTCGAGGAGGGAAAAGTTACAAGAAGAAAAAAGACGACAAAGAAGAAGAAAAGATTTATAGATGCCCGTGCTTGGAGATGTAGGTCAGACTAAACAGTCTGCTGGGGTCCAGCAAAAGACGCTGCAAAGGAGAAACATCTGGAGAAATCTGCACACACACACACGAACACACACACACACACACACACACACACACACACACACACACACACACACACACGCAGCCTCCTCTTGTACCCGAAACACTCTGACGAGGGCTGCAGATGGGGACGTGTCTCTCTGAGGGGCGTGTCTCTCTGAGGGGCGTGTCTTGAGAGTTGCATCCAGTAGCAGGTTAGACGGACTAGACCACAGAGTAGACCAGGGTAGTGCTGTATCTCCTACTGTGTCTTGGGAAACCAAAGCCGAGGGTTTTGAGGTTTCTCAAACGCTCAGAACCACATCTTAGATCCATGAACATCACCATGCAGACACCACACAGACCTGCAGCCTATCAACACCCACCAACTCAGCCTGAGAGACCCAGACCTCCCCGAGACCGGAGAAGACCCTGACGCTCATGAATAAATCTGTGTGGCTTCATTTTTGAGGAACGTTCCGGTTAGTCGAGATTCCAGCTGCGCTGAGTTTTGCAACCTCTCACCCTTTTCTCCTCCTCATGAAGCTGACGGGTGGATGAAGACGCTACATGAAGTCGGACAACAAAAATGTCTCACGTGGTCATAAACGTGGCAGACCACCCGAGACCGTCGTGAGTTTTCACTCCTAAGCATTTCGATCCAATTCATTTTATTTATTTTTCACTGTTGCACCATTTAAAAAGATTTGTTGATACAGGCAATGAAACTGTCCAAAAATTCTACAAATGTCAACAAAATATTTTTCCACTCAACTTCAGCAGATACTAGAGATTCCACATTCTACTGCACTGAATGCATTTTCTTGGAAATGATACCGTGACAAGCTTTCCCTCACGTGAGCTCTTACAGAAACACAACAATGCCCTGTTAGACACACTCCCAGGTTCTAAACATAATGCGATAATTATCTGATTAAGTCTTCAGTCTAATTTTCTTTTTGCCATAGTCTCCTCTGGACATTAAATCATTTTGCTAATTATAGCTAGCACATGATTACTAGATTTAGCAGCTTTCTTTTGATGGTCATTTGATGTAGCATTCTTAAGCCGTTCATTCTATTAGCTAGGGCCAGGGTTGTTAGCTGGGGCTAGGGATAGGGGTGTCAGGGATAGGGCCGTTAGCCTGGGATAGAGTCACTAGCTCATCATAGCCAGGGTTAGGGTTGTTAGCTCATTAGCCAGGGTTAGGGTTGTTAGCTCATTAGCCAGGGTTAGGGTTGTTAGCTCATTAGCCAGGGTTAGGGTTGTTAGCTCATTAGGTCACTAACTCATTAGCTAGGAACAAGTACTGCTTTAGTCAATCACTTCCTGCCAAAACAGGTCAGATAAACGAAGATGCAACATCCTTTATTAACAAGTCTCAACATGAAGGGAAGACGGTTCAGTTTTCTGCTGAATTTCTGCTGAGTCTCACCGTGAGTCTCACCACAGAAGTCAACATACACATGGTTTATATCCGTATTTATATCCGTGATTTAAACTTCAGCTAAACTCAATATATAAACTCTCAAAATTTAAAACTAATATCCCTGTATCTATCTATCTATCTATCTATCTATCTATCTAATTATATATACACATGGACACACACACACACCACACCACACTAACTGCTCTAAAACATTTTTATCTTCCAAACCACCATGTCCCTTTCTCAGTCAAGGGGGTTACATGAAACTCTTAAACCATGACTGAGTCTCCTCAGAGTGGGAACGAGCCCCCCCACACCCACCGAGGTCAGGGTCTTATCTGGGTGAGCCCACTACAGCTGGGAGGACCCGATTACACTCCTCTCCTCGCTCACAACCGCGTGACTGCAGCGTTCGACTGCTCCATTATGGATCACGCTTCCCTGCCAGGACCTCACCAGGGTTCACCTTCACTTCCCCTTTCAATCGGCAGTTAGAAGGAAACCCGCCCAGCTAACCCCCCACACAGCACCACACGATTGCTACAGCACACACATATGATTCAGCAATAACTCACTATTAAGATTTACACAGGGCCAAAAATAAAATAATAATAATAATGTCATCCAGAATGAGGATTTTTAGTGTTTGTAATAGACACCACTTGTGTTCGACACCAAGGCCTGGTGCTACAGGTACACAACACCTTAAGTCACTCAACTTCACCTTCAAAAAGCAAACACCCCAATAAGGACGCGGTGTGAAGGATCATCGGGGGGGGGGAATACACACACCGCACCGGGAGGTGAGCAGACCGTGTTATGGTAGACGCCGTCATCCTAGCAGAACCCTGCAGGCAGGGCAGGGGTGCTCTACGCTCTACACTCTACGCTCTACGCTGACTCCACAACCCCTACCCACCTCCTCCCAGAACCATGAGTCAGGCCTCCCAGCTCCGAGCAGGAAGCTCTCCAAGATCTCCACCCACAACATGCTTCGGCACCACTCCAAGACTCGGGGGAAATGAGGGGATCCTTCAAGACTTCCTACTGCTAAAGCTTTTCTTAGACTGAACAGATTCCAAATCACTGGACAAGCATTTTATAGCTATAAATATAAACACAAAGTCTTCAGTGAATAAGAAGCAGTACTCTCCCCGTGTCCTTCAGACTGAGCCCAGTGACGCCCCAACACACTATCTGATCTCTCGACTTAACACAAACACTTGCACTTTGAACATACTCAGCTGATTTAGAGGAAATGCTTCCACAGGAAGTTCCCCTTATAGACCTTCCACTGCACACAAGTCTCAACTCATTTTGAGTCATCTGATGCCAAGAACCAAAGTATTCAACATCAGCGAAAATGTGCAGACAATCTTCACGGACTTACACCTCACAACACAACAGCTAAAGTCAGACACATTCATTGCCACATTTTTTAGCAGGCGTCTTGTGTGAAATGTGAGTTATTTCCCTGCCACCTACATGCTTTCCACAGAAGTCTGATCTCAGTGGGGTGCAGGTCACAGTCAGACAGACTGCAGTACTTTCATCAGCGTCATATCCCATCATGCAGCCAGAATCCCGTCAGCTGTGCACCGTATGGATCAACACTGTACCAGCCACTCGGCCCACGGCCACTGGGAAACCTCAAGGTGTGAAGTTTAGGTGTGAACTAGAAGGGAAACACCCACTGGAGGTCCCTCAGGGGTTTCACGAGCACCTCTGCGCAATATCGCCAAACCAGATCTGAGCCCCACCTTTGATCAATGTGATTTAGAGCTCATGTCTCACTTATCCAATCTGACATGTTCAGACAGAAACAAGCAGAGAGCGTTTCCTTCATCCTCGTGCACGGCTGACTGAGGCAACTCAGGGCAGAATGGAGCGGACTTGCAGAGGCCTGGTCACCAGAGTGAGGGCCTTGGTGGGGAGACTCAGCAGAGTGAAGAACATCACCAAACATCTCCACCATGCTCCAGGAGCACAGCTGACAGAGCAAATGCCAGCAATGGTAAGCAGCGTACCTGTTCAGGTATGGCAGAAGAGTGACTTATGGTGCGTACCTGTTCAGGTATGACATACCTGTGACATAAGGGGTCTGGTATGGTAGCACAGTGAACACACACACACACACACACACACACACACACACACACACACACACACACACACACACACACACACACACACCCCAGCCTTGGCCCTACTCAAGCTATCAAGTAAAACAGATCTGGACATTTAATAACTGCATCACTGAGACATGATCCCTACACATCTCCACCCAACGTCACCACTGCCCTGCGCCCAACGTCACCACTGGCCTGCGCCCAACGTCACCACTGCCCTGCGCCCAACGTCACCACTGCCCTGCGCCCAACGTCACCACTGCCCTGCGCCCAACAGGAGCGGATTGCACCTTCCACCAACTCAAAGGGGACGATTGCCTACGAATGACCTGCAGTACACTGTCACACGCCTACAGCTGAGAGAGTATTCTTACGTTCACTGTAATAACTACTGCACACTTGTAAATAGATGATCTTGTGTTAGGGCCACTGAACGACCTCTGTGTCTCCAAAAATAAATATATAAATAAAGAAATTCGTTACAAATTAATGTATATTTGTGTTCAGGATCTGTTTTTTGTTTGATTTGTACACTGTACTACAAGTGTTTGTACAAGTATTTGTTCATCCATTTCAGTTACCAGTTAGCCTAACATTATCTTATTTCTTTGTGCATTCACGCATCCATTTGTGTACCTGTTGCTTTTACTATACACTCTCGGTCATGTTCGGTCATGTTCTACACACTCTCGGTCATGTTATCTGAGCAGTTTCCTCCAGACTTGTTAGAGATATTTAACACTTCAGTTAATACTGGTCACCGAGCTCAGACCACTACTCGCTTAGTCTCAACTAGGACTAAACCTCCACCAGGACTTGATCTAATGCTCCTCAACGAGATGATGAATCTCTTCTACTTCTGACCATGGACACAGATCACATACATCACTTCTGCTCAAATTGCTCAAATGAAATAAAGCAGCACAATAATAAAGTGTTGATCAGTGGGAATGGTGTTAATAAACGGAGACAGGTGCGCCAGGTCCAACACCTGGTCGCTGGTTTGACCCGGACCGGTTCGGGCGGCGCCGCGGAGCTCCGGCTCACCTTGAAGACCTTCCCGAAGGCTCCGTCCCCCAGTTCTCCAACCACCTCCCAGATGTCGTTGGGGTTCACGTCCCGGTGGACGTGCTGGTACTGCTTGACCCGCCGCTTGTCCACGGAGGACAGGCGGAAGATCTTCCCGAATATCGAGGCCATGACGGCGGTCCAAACTCCACCGGAACACGCGCACGTCTGCAGTCTCGCCAAATGTCGCTGCGCGCCTCCGAAAAACGCACGCGCGCCTTATTAAACTATCCGATATTTCCGTCTGACATCGTAAATAAAACAAACACAAATATAAAACTACAGTAGTTTGTAAAACATTATTTCCTCCAACTGTTAACGCGGCTGACGGGAACGCTGCTGCTCACGCGCACATCACCGAACTCTCGTGCCCACCTGTAGCACAGCGCGAGCTCAAACTCGCGAGGTGGAATCCAGACGCCCGTCATGTCACCGCCCCCCGCCCGTCATATCCCCGCCCTCCGCCCGTCGTATCCCCGCCCCCTGCCTGTCATATCCCCGCCCTCCGCCGCGTGCTGGCTGCGCTTCACGGGACTTGTAGTCTTATTAGACGAGTACGCGCACACGCACGAGTATGTGTGGGTCTGTGGGCGTGTGCGCGTTCATTCAGGACAGTTGTGCGACTTCGTTTCATTTAAGGAAATATCCTAATTTCACAATCATTCGTTATTAGCAAACAAGATTTTTTTTGTCTTAGTTTCTTTAAATGGCAAGGCAATCATATAGAACATTTATACATAAATGTTATTTCTTCCGAAAATAAACGAACTAGATATAACCAAAAAATACAATACAACATGAGAGTTTATGAGAATCAACGGATGTTTATTGAGATCTAGAAGGACCGCGCCTTGCACATCACCGCCATCTAGTGGTCGTAGATGGTAAACACAATTCAAAAGGTTCCGCAAGATGAAGACGTTGAAATTTGATAGGAACAAAAAATGAAAAGATTAAATGATTTACGTGAGACATTATCTTGCTGTTATGTTTGTTAGATCACATCGTGAAATGAAGCACCACGTTTAATCATCTGAAAAAAGAGGGCGCATTGGATTATAGGGATCAAATATCTACTTTAGCCATATAGTCATTGCAGCTTATGTTAAATACATGTGTGAAACATACTGTGCATACAAGGAAAACATACTGATACGTGGACATAATGATTTCGTGTTCAAATGAACGGCGTTGTCCTCAGCGTGTACAGTCTCCTCGCTGCGTCCTGGTTCAGGCTGCAGGACCTCGGCGCTCCAGCGCTGCGCAGTCATCGTAGGTGAAGACCAGCTCCTGAATCAGAACACCGGTGAACCGGTCCGGTCAGACGGTCCGGTCGGCTTACAAACTCTACCAACACGCAGCATTATGACTGACCGTGTAGGGCACGGTGGACGGTTATCAGACCACACTGAGATTAATCTTTTTCCTTCTTTATAGAAATCATTAGTATAAAATATTTTTTTACTTATCACAGATTTTACTTTTAAAATTCACAGATTTTAAAATTATTATTATTTATTTACATTAAATTTGCATTTCGTCATTATTTACATTTTCAGTAGGACCACCAATAAGCAAAATCATTAAACCATTTCTGTGCGGTAATCAGTTTATCTAACTTTTTCCAGCATTTATTGTTAACGTTGTGAACCTGATATGTTAAAGAAACAGGATAAGAACAGTCAGTAAAACAAAGACCCCAGGAGGGGATTGTAAGCAAAAGTAATAATAACATGTTTTAAAAGGCCTCCATCTTACCGTTGTGGTGGGTCCCTACACCATCCTGCGCTACGCCTCCTACCCTACTGAACACGCTCCCTAACAGACTAGAAACATTTCTAAGACTGGACGTGAACAGGATGGAGGGGGTAGTCAAACGTCCCAGCTGTGGAGGAGGTGTTATAGTGCCCTCTAGCGGCACAATAATGAATCGCTGAAGATTACCGAACAGAACAGCTTCACTGTTTTAATAATTATCTCGTGCCCCTCTGACAGATCCTGCCAGAATTACAGGTTGAAAACCCACACACACACACACACACACACACACACACATAAATCTCAGCTCTACGGAGTAATACTACACACACACACACACACACACACACACACGTTCGCCACCCCCCGCCCCCCCCGTCAACAAATTACGTTCGCCACACCCCCCCCCCCCCCCCCCCCCGTCAACAATTTAAATTCGCTTTAATTTTACATCCACTATGACAGTATTGTTAAAGGTCTGAAAATTGTCTGGCCCACGGACCGGCTTTTTCAAAAGCCGGTTTTGGTCCCCCCCAGTTTTTATGGTTAAAACCAAATATTTAAATAGCGACGAATCCATGTCCCCCCCACTTTTTATTACAAAATTACGTCCATGGTCTGGCCCACAGGTCAGAGCTCTCTGCCAAATCTGGCCCACACAAAAATATAGTTGAATAGCCCTGATGTATAGGGTAATACTACACACACACACACACACACACACATCCCAGCTCTACACACATGCGCGCGCACACACACACACACACACACACACACATATCCCAGCTCTAGAGAGTAATACTACACACACACACACACACATCCCCATGCTAAGTGTTTATTTGAGTTATTTGAGACGATATTTGAGTTGGCGTGTAGACGAGCTTCAGTCTACAGTCATGCTGCAGTTATCCGGTCTGACAGCTCCATTAACCTTTTCTCTGTGTTCATGCCATCGTTAGTCAGGACTACAGATCTTCACATACCTGCAGCACAGCAGACGCTATACGTGGTCTCGCTGACTTCATTGTCCTTCATTTAAAATTCATTCACATCCATTAATGTCTGACATTGATACTGACATCAACTATCTTAAGGAAATTCTCCACGTCAGTGTTTCATTATCTGTCATGCCGTCTCCTTCATCACCCTGACCTGCTCTGTGTTCTACACCCTGACCTGCTCTGTGTTCTACACCCTGACCTGCTCTGTGTTCTTCACCCTGACCTGCTCTGTGTTCTTCACCCTGACCTGCTCTGTGTTCATCACCCTGACCTGCTCTGTGTTCTTCACCCTGACCTGCTCTGTGTTCATCACCCTGACCTGCTCTGTGTTCTTCACCCTGACCTGCTCTGTGTTCTTCACCCTGACCTGCTCTGTGTTCATCACCCTGACCTGCTCTGTGTTCTTCACCCTGACCTGCTCTGTGTTCATCACCCTGACCTGCTCTGTGTTCATCACCCTGACCTACTCTGTGTTCTACACCCTGACCTGCTCTGTGTGCTTCACCCTGACCTGCTCTGTGTTCTTCACCCTGACCTGCTCTGTGTTCTCTGTGTGTCCTACCCTGTGGGGTGAGTGAGGGGTGAACTGCTACCCCTGTGGGGTGAGTGAGGGGTGAACTCCTACCCTGTGGGGTGAGTGAGGGGTGAACTCCTACCCTGTGAGGTGAGTGAGGGGTGAACTGCTACCCCTGTGGGGTGAGTGAGGGGTGAACTCCTACCCCTGTGGGGTGAGTGAGGGGTGAACTCCTACCCCTGTGAGGTGAGTGAGGGGTGAACTCCTACCCTGTGGGGTGAGTGAGGGGTGAACTCCTACCCCTGTGGGGTGAGTGAGGGGTGAACTCCTACCCCGTGGCATCTCTGTGAGATGATTGTGTAGAGCTGCCTGATCGTGGCACGCAGGGTCTTGACGTTCCGCGTGTAGGCACAGCGACGCTCCCTCAATCCGTCCAGTGACGAGATGTACGAAGCCATGACGGACATCACACAGGCGTTCTGCAACCATGCAGGTTAGGACAAACGCCCCAGGTTAGGACAAACGCCCCAGGTTAGGACAAACGCCCCAGGTTAGGTCAGACCAACATGATGTTCTACTAAAAAATGTTAATGTGCCATATTTTTGTCAATTGTGATTTTTCACCGCAATCGAAATTTGTCCTCTGCTTTTTTCCCATCTGTACAGTTAGAACACACACACACACACACACACTAGTGATTACTAGGGGGCTGTAGTACACACACACACACACACACACTAGTGATTACTAGGGGGCTGTGGATCACACACACACACACACACACTAGTGATTACTAGGGGGCTGTGGATCACACGTGCCCAGAGCTGTGGGCAGCCCTAGCCCGGCGCCCGGGGAGCAGTTGGGGTTAGGTACCTTGCTCAAGGGCACCTCAGTCATGGCCTCAGGTCTGGGAATCGAACCCACGAAGACCAGTTCCCTACCACAGGACCATGACTGCCCCACTACAGTAGGTAAGGTCAAAGTGGTTGAGTAGGTCTGTACTGCATAATCAAAATTTGGGTTACGGTTTGGTTTAGGGTTAGGGTTAGAGTAGGATTAGGGTTAGGGTAGGATTAGGGGTAATGTTAGCACTGCTTTCTTGCAGAATTAAAAGCACGGATGGGAATATCTGTTAAATGGATTATAACAGAATGATCAAATATGAATCACAACATTATAACCAATATCTTTGCATTTGCAGACTGAGATTCAGATGCATCGGCCTGTGTGTGAGCGGAGAGACAGCACTTACGTGAACATCAATGTGCAGGTCAGAGAGGTGCGCCGTGCATGTCCACTGAAATATCAACCACAACAGACTCATGACAACTCCTGAGATTAACCTGAGATTAACCTGAGATCAACATCTGCTGTGTCTCATGCAGCCTGAGACGTACGGTGTAGGGGTCCCTCTTGATCTCAGCTGCTCTCTGTGTGATGTGTCTCCCCATTGCCAGCACTTTCTGGTAGCAGGTTGGAGGTATGGGGTGTGGTTGACCCCACACCAGGTGCAGCATCACCAGCCCAAACAACGCGTATCCCTGCATGGTGGAGGCTGTGTGTAAACAACACTGCTTCATGATTCGCCTTTTATACACTCTCCTCTGCTGGGCTGACCCCAGCATGCCTGTGTTAACCCCAAAATACACAACACATAAATCAGTCATGGAGGAATGTGTCTAATCACTTTCACATGTGGGAGCTACAGTGCGACACTGTGGTTATACCACCGAGACAGTGTTGTCAGAAACATGGGTGTCTGGGAACAACAACGCTGGGTGTGTTTCACCATCTGAGCTGGAATAGAAGAGATAACATTCTGAGATAATATTTGCAATATGAGACAATAACAATAGAGAGGGGAGAGGAGAGAGGGGTCACAGTCACTCCTGATCACCCCACAGTCACCCCAGATCACCCCACAGCACAGTCACTCCAGGCTACTAATTACATGTTCAGAAGTTCTCTTCGTATGCCAGATGTGCTTTACTGGGGTCATCCAACACACTCTCTCTCTTAGCAGCTAAAGCTGAACGGTTCATGGTGCTCACAGACTGGTGCTCACAGACTGGTGTTCACAGACTGGTGTTCACAGACTGGTGCTCACAGACTGGTGCTCACAGACTGGTGTTCACACACTGGTGTTCACACACTGGTGCTAACAGACTGATGTTCATAAACTGGTGCTAACAGACTGATGTTCATAAACTGGTGCTCACAGACTGATGTTCATAGACTGGTGTTCACAGACTGGTGGTCACAGAGTGGTGTTCACACACTGGTGTTCACAGACTGGTGCTCACAGACTGGTGTTCACAGACTGGTGCTCACAGACTGGTGCTCACAGACTGGTGTTCACACACTGGTGTTCACACACTGGTGTTCACAGACTGGTGCTCACAGACTGGTGTTCACACACTGGTGTTCACAGACTGGTGTTCACAGACTGGTGTTCACACACTGGTGTTCACACACTGGTGCTAACAGACTGATGTTCATAGACTGGTGCTCACAGACTGATGTTCATAGACTGGTGTTCACAGACTGGTGCTCACAGACTGATGTTCATAGGCATTAAGATGAATATGTACTATACTACTACACTCAATATCTCTCTTTCTCTCTCTCTATCTCTCTTTTTCTCTCTTTCTCTCTCTCTCTCTGTCTCTCTCATAAGCACGGCCACTAATAAGCTACTCATAAGCACGGCGACATTTTAAATTTGATCATTTCTAAACGCATAGAGGTTAATAATACTGAAATTATTGATGTTGCAATCTCTGACCATTTTGGTGTATTTTTCAATATGTCATTATCTACTAGAACACTCAGTGAAAAGCACACAATAACCAAGTGTTATCTCAGTGCTGGCAGTGCCGTGGCCTTCACAGACATGATACAGTCCCTCCCTCCCCTCTCAGAAAATGGGAATGAGCTAGTTGAAACATTCACACACAGAGTTAGGAACTGTATTGATGCTGTGGCACCAAAGGTAACTAAAATAATCTCTGGTAAAATTAAGATGCCCTGGAGAAACACTCCATCTATTGTAAAATTTAGGCAAGATTGTAGGCAGGCTGAGAGACGTTGGCGAAAGTCAAAATTGCAAGTACATTTTGATATTTATAAAACAACATTGCAGAATTACAACAGTGAAGTGAAATCAGCAAGGAAAAACTATTTCTCTACCTTAATCGATTCATCCAATAATAACTCAGCTGTCTTGTTCAGAAGCATAGATCAGCTAGTAAACCCCACCTCCTGTGTCTTCCCTGAGACTGTTGCAGTTGAAAAATGTGATGAGTTTGCAATATTTTTAGGGACAAGATTACTAGTATAAGGCAGAACATAGCAACAAGCACTAATAGACCATCAACCCTTACATCAGTTACTCAGCCTAACTTTAATATGTCTTATTTCCAAGAAGTTGACATGGTAACACTACTTGATGTGATTTCATCACTAAAATCCTCTACTTGTGAACTGGACCCTTTACCAACATGTTTTTTCAAGCAGGTTCTGAACTCATTAGTTAATAAAGTTATAAATATTGTTAATCAGTCTCTGCAACTGGGAGAATTCCCTAATATTCTTAAAACTGCAGTGGTTAAACCACTATTAAAGAACAGAAATCTTGATTCCACAATTCTCAATAATTATCGACCTATATCTAACCTTTCCTTTCTTAGCAGAATCATTGAAAAAGTTGTGTCAATCCAGTTGAATGATTATGTCAAAGTAAATCAAATAAATGACACTTTTCAATCTGGTTTCAGAGTTCTCCACAGCACTAAAACAGCAGTAGTTAAGGTAGTAAATTACCTGAGATTGAATAAAGATGCAGGCAAACTCTCAGTCCTTTTTCTGCTAGATTTAAGCACCGCGTTTGACACCGTTGGTCATGAAATACTTCTTGATCGACTACAGAGCTGGATAGGCCTTAGATAGACTGGTTTAGATCGTATCTAACTGAGCGTGATTACTATGTTGCATCAGGTACCTCTTTCTCCATACATCAAAAAATAACTTGTGGCGTCCCCCAAGGATCAATTCTTGGGCCGTTACAGTTCAACCTCTATATCAGGGGTACTCAACTGGCGGACCGCGGTCCGGATCCGGACCCGAACGCAGTACTGTCCGGACACCAATCTCATTCCTGATAAACTGGATACGGACCAAAACAAAACCGTAGCATTTATTTCAGGGCTATTGAAAAAACACTCCAGTTTTTACGTTCGCCACCCCCCCCCCCCCCCAACAACAAGCCTGCCTGGTGAACGAGTGTTACGTTCGCCACCCCCCCCCCCCCCCCCCCCCCCCCCCCCCAACAACAAGCCTGCCTGGTGACGCTTCGCGAGCGGCGCGAGGGTCCGCGCGGCGAAAATGACGTATCGCTGTGGCTCCGCGTGTGCGCGAGTGCCTCGCGCGCTGTCGGTTCGAGAGGTCGTGCACCTCTCGAATTTTGTAACTTCGCGCCGCGCTTCAGCGCAATGAACAAAGTCACGTTTTCAGGGTTCATACACCTTTATAAGGTGGAATTAAAGCACTTGTACGTCACTTTCAAGGTCCATTTCAATATTTCCCAGCATGTTAAACATAATTAAGTTAAATATTTATACATATACTCGAAATAATTCGCTTTTTATCACATTATTTAATGGTTGTTTATTTTAAAAACGCCCAATCTTCACGTCTTCACGTTCTCTCATGTTTCGTCCTGGAATTACAAGAGGCTCGTATTTGTTAACCTAATACAAGAGAACTATTCAGTCAGACAAACAAGTTGTTTACAAGTAGTTACAATTTCAAGCATTTTAAAGTACTTTAACCTAAATTCCAGCACTTTTCAAACCTGAAACATATAGCAACATTAAAATTGGTCAGGTAAATGTTCATTCCCCTGTTTTGAGGGGTGTTTCTACCACATATCGTTTCGGACAAAACGCCTATCGTTTCGGAGAACACTGCAGTGACGCTCGCGAAAGTATAAACGCCCCCCCCCCCCCCCCCCCCCCCCCGCTCAACAACTTACGTTCGCCACCCCCGCCGCACCGGACCTCAGGTCACAGGTATCTGCCAAAATTGGACCGCGGACAAATTTAGTTGAGTACGCCTGCTCTATATGCTACCGTTACCACATATCATTAACAAACATGGTAGTCTATTAGTTATCATCAATATGCAGATGACACTCAACTTTACATTTCTCTAGAACCTAAAGCCCTAAAATCTATTTGCTCACTGTTTGACTGCATAGGTGATATACAGACATGGATGTCCATGCATTTATCACATCAAGGCTAGATTATTGTAACGCTGTTCTATCTGCTCTTCCAAAGAGCTCTATTTCGCACCTACAGCGAGTTCAGAACGCGGCTGCAAGGGTTCTGACCTGCAGGAGAAAGATAGATCATATTACACCTGCACTCCACTCACTGCACTGGTTACCTGTCAGCTTTAGAATAGATTTTAAGGTTCTAGTCATAGTTTTTAGATGTCTTCATGGTCTTGCTCCTCTTTACCTCAGTGAAATGATGGTTAGATATGTTCCAGTCAGGTCTCTCAGGTCTTCAAACAGTAATCTACTGGTGATTCCTAAAAGCTGATTAAAGATTGGCGAGGGTGCTTCTAGCCACTATGGCCCAAAGCTCTGGAATTCTCTTCCTGAAGAGCTCAGAGGCATTTCATCCCTGCACAGCTTCAAGAAGAGTCTCAAAACCTTCCTGTTTAGATCTGCTTTTAGTTAAGACACACTGTTCCATCTTATTTACTTTATTACATTTCCTTTTGTCTTATCTTTGATTCCTTTTAATGTTTATTTTTTATTTATTCTGTAAAGCACTGTGAGTTGCATGTATGAAAGGTTCAATACAAATAACGATTATTATTATATATATTATATTATATATATTATATATATTCGTGCATTACGGCATTAAGATTGATATCTCTCTCTTCTCTCTCATATATATATATATATATATATATATATATATATATATATATATATATATATATATACATTAGCGCTTCCTTGTGTTCACTAGGGGTCAGTAAGCGCCTACGTGCAGTGCTGTCAGCCATTACAGAGGAAGGTAAATTAATTATTGAACACCAACATGAATAAACACTTCTACAACATTTCATAAACTGTTATAAATCGGACACGTCCCTCATGCTGATAAATTATGAAAGTGTTCTCGTTAGTAAAAGCAAATACCCCGTAAAAGGCGTTTGTGAAAGTAAGCAGGTGTGTAAATGTACATTTCGCTGCGTGCGCATGGTGCATCATCCAATCTTGCAAAGTAAGAGCGCGTGCCAAGCCCCTAATGCTCGTTTGGCTGGAAACTGAGATGCCGACGTGTCCAAACGTGGGTCTCGCCAGGACGGATGTCTTCTGGACTGGGTTCGTGTTCAGTCCTGTCAAAACAGCACCGTAAGCAGATTTGCCAGGCGGCGGTTTCCTCGACCTTGACCCACGCAGTTAGGAGCCGCTGCAGTCACACTGGACCGGGGGGTTCTGACCCACTCTCGTGTTCCCCTTAACACCCCAACGCTTTACACCATTATATCAACACAAACTTTCTTAGTTGTATTTAGTTTATTTCGTATATTTAGTTCTGTTCATGCAAAGTAAATGCTTACAGTGAGAGTAACAAATATGTTTTAGATGACAACAAATCTCTCACCATCCTTCATGCAGTCCGGGACAAACATATTTGAAGAGATATGAACCACTTATTAACGTACCATGCGTGATAACTATATAGGAACTTTCACCTTATATAACTCTTATTTCTATAGCGATCCACTTTTCGGCCAGGTCACCTTTGTGGAGTGTCGAGGCAGTAAGCCCCGTGTTGGGGTAAACACTGCGGTACCAGGTCCAACTGTCTACGCTGTCAAATGTAGATGGACTTTAAATGGACCGTGCAGTGAGGTCCGTGAGAAACAGTCGTCAGCTCTTTTGCTGTTTGCCTACTTGACGCAGAGGCTGTTGGTCTCGTGTTTTCTGCTGTGGTTTCTGCTGTGTTCTGCTGGTTCGGCGCGATACACACCGGGTTCCTCCACGGCTGCGGTGCGTTTGCGCTTCACGGAATCTGAACCCACTCGCGTGCACATCGCAGCGTTTCGGACAGAAACTGGTCGCACGCGGCAGGTGTCCCGATGTCCCCGGTCCTGATGACACACCGATGCCTCCAGACCTGGACATTAGCCTCGTCATAAATGTTAACGCCGAAGGTAGGTCGCTGGTTTGTGGGAATAAATCCCAGTTTTGCATGTTCAGAACCGTAGTGTGCAGCCGCCCTAGCGCGTGCACAGCACTGCGGTGTCGGGGCACTTTCACCAGCAGCTGAAGTTGCCCAGCTGCCTCACGTGCACGTGCCTGACTCAACCCGTCACTAACCCTAACGAACCGTGCTGCATATACGGGCGGATGATGCAAAGTTATTCAGAGGTCCTTTAGCTTTTCTACTGTTAGATATTATTATATGGTGCGTATGTGTGTGTGTGCGTACGTGTGCGAGTGTGTGTGTGTGTGCGTGCGTGCGTACGTGTGAGTGTGAGGGTGTGCGTGTGTGTGTGCGGGAGGCAGGAGTTAAGAGTGTGCGTTGGAGGTCTAATTGTAAGATACACACTCATATCCCCTTCCGGTTAAGGACGAAATGCTGCTGATATATTGAGATCTCGTTTGACGCGCTGTATCACGCTGACTGAGTTGAAGTCTCCTGGACTCGCGCAGGTCGGTGTCGCCGGACCTCTCCACCAACACGCCGCACGTTTTCAGTCTCCCGGTTCCTCTGCGGGGAATGATTCGGTTCTGATCCGCAGACATGGGACTCGCACAGTCTAGCGCACCCCCCGTCAATGACGCCGAGGAGGGTAAGTGTTTCTTTAAAACGTAATAAATAAAACTTTGGGTAGAAGAAGAGCTGGTAGACTGTGTTCATAAATAATTTCAAAGTAGTTTCCAGTTAGAAAACTACACAGTTAGAATGAACCCATTAAAAGTTAAATTTGGGATTTCAGAACTGCACTGAAATAAAATAAATTTTCCTTTAATTTCTTAAAGAAGAGCTCATGGTTTGTTCTCTGAAACATAATGACTGTATTGACCATAAAAATAACCCTAACACTCGGAGTAACCCTAACACTCGGAGTAACCCTAACCCATAAGAATGCAGACTTTATTTGTGAGATCAACAACCGAATTCAAATGCATTTTTAGTTTGGTTTGTGCATGTTTTATATTCCACAAGGGAAGCGTAATACAGCTCCCAGTTTGATGAGACAAGTTAGTGGGATTAGTGTACTGGGTTCTGTTCCCCCAACTGGTTCTGCCTCTGAAGAAACTCTGGTTATGATGTACAGCCATGGATTCAGATTCCCCTTTCAGATGCTTTGATTTGAGGCTTTGATTCTGTTTGATTAACACGATCACAAGTCTATAGGTGAGATTCTGTTTGAGTTACACGTTCACGAGGCTATAGGTATATTAACACGATCACTCTATAGGTATATTAACACAATCACGAGGCTATAGGTATATTAACACGATCACTCTATAGGTATATTAACACAATCACGAGGCTATAGGTATATTAACACGATCACTAGTCTATAGGTATATTAACACAATCACGAGGCTATAGGTGAGATTCTGCATATCTCACTTGGTTCCTGCTGATTCTAAGCATGTTCTGTGAGACAGCGTGAGAGCGAGACATTGAGACAACACAGCGAGACAGTAACGCGGTGAGACAGTGACACAGTGAGACAGCGGCGCAGTGAGACATTGAGACAGTAACACGGTGAGACAGTGAGACAGCAACACAGTGAGACAGCGACACAGTGAGACAACATTCTTCCAGGTCCTCCAGTGCTGGACACGGCAGGATATTGCTGCTGCTTTATTGTTCTGGAAGTCCTCACAGAATGGAGCTTTAACCCAGAACCAGTGGATCACTATTTTGAACAGACCCATGTGAAGCAGGACACGAGTGCATGTAGAGCTTAACGGTCAAAAAACAGACAAGAACTGGGACCACTCCTCATAACAGAACCCCTAGAACTGGGACCACTCCTCACAACAGAACCCCTAGAACTGGGACCACTCCTCATAACAGAACCCCTAGAACTGGGACCACTCCTCACAACAGAACCCAGACAAGAACTGAGACCACTCCTCATAACAGAACCCAGACAAGAACTGAGACCACTCCTCATAACAGAACCCAGACAAGAACTGAGACCACTCCTCATAACAGAACCCAGAGAACTGGGACCGTGGAGGTGGGATGGGTGTCAGAGCAATGGGGCGGAGCAAGTGGAATGTTACGCTCTCCTTAAGGGAGCTTTGTGTGTGTGTGTGTGTGTGTGTGTGTGTGTGTACAGGACTCGGGATGCTAACTGAATGGTAATGAATAATGCTGTGCTTTGATCACAAGACAGGTTCACCTTTGTTATCTAAATTTTGGAAAGAATCCAAAGGAAACAAACCTATTTAGGGCTGAATAGTCCAGATAACAAGGTTTCCAATAAGAATGATAACTGATAAGAAATACAGTTCTCTAATAGCCTTTATTGTGTGTGTGTGTGTGTGTGTGTGTGAGAGAGAGAGAGAGAGAGACACAGAGAGAGAGAGTATGAAAGAGGGAGTAAAAGAAAAGGCGAGAATTCTCCTGTATGTTTATTATCCAATATTGTCTTCAAAATGCAAATAAGCAAATATTTTAAAGTCAAACTAGTGTTTTTATTCGGCATTGGTACTGTAGGAAAAATGGAAAAAAGTTCATACAAAACCAAAACCATAAGACGCCATCAGAGGGGAAACCGTGACACAAGAAATAAAAAAAACTGTTGTGTTTCATTTTAGTTAGTACAAGTACTGGTCCTGGTAAACATTACTAAGACTTGGAGCCTATTTTACTGGCCACAAAATGCAATTTTCAGGACTGAACATTTCTGCCAACATTCCTGAAACATTTTTTTAAATGTTGCTACACCAGTTACGAAGTTTAACAATATCCTTAACAACAATCCTTAATATCAAGTTTGCTATAGCCAAAAGTTTATTTTTCCAAGTCTTCTGTGAATGCCACTCTTGATTAATCTTGCACACCACCACACCATGTTAGTTTGTTTTAAACCATCATGCGTTGGGATTGTTTTTCTCTGAGTTGCCTACATCATGTTTTAACCAGTTTACTGGGCCGCGCTCTAAAAACACCTCACTGAGGTGTCCAAAGGTGGTCTATAAATACGGCAAATATATGCCAAATTCTCACAATATAGTCAATAAAGTCAGTACTCATTCTGTTTCTTCTGTTTTATAATCTGTTTCTACAATTAAAAATACATACCAGCTTTGTTTAGAGTAGCACTTACAAGTTTTAAACTATTAAATACCTATTCAAGATATATTATGTTTCTCTGAAAATTGTGTTCTCTGAAAATAATGTAACATAGTCTGGGACAAAAATTAACATAAAATACAGACACAATGAACACAGTGGCTACTATAAAACAGACACAGTGAACACACAACTACTACAAAATACAGACACAGTGAACACAGCTTGGTTTTAGAAAATATAAAATGGAGGATTTGAAAAATTGTCGCTCCTAATCATGACTCTGATACTTCACTTTCTCTCTCACTCTCCATCATTCTCTCTCTCACTCACTCTCTCTGAATTTCTTTATTTTCTTTATCTCTGTGTATATATATATATATATATATATATATATATAATGTAATTCTGTTTATTCTTACATTTATTTTAGGCCCTCATTTCCTCCTTAAGTCCTGTAAGTCTTACGTTACTTAGTACCGTGTGAGTGATGGAGTTAAAACCTCCTGCAGCTCAGGAAATCAGGACCGATGCCTTAATCAGTCAGCATTTTACCATCTTATTGATTTTCAAAAACAAATGACTCATGCCATCTCTGAGAGGTCTGTGTGTCTCCTGGAGGTGTGTGCGTCTCCTGGGGGTCTGTGCGTCTCCTGGGGGTCTGTGCGTCTCCTGGGGGTCTGTGTGTCTCCTGGGGGTCTGTGTGTCTCCTGGAGGTCTGTGTGTCTCCTGGGGGTCTGTGTGTCTCCTGGAGGTGAGTGTGTCTCCTGGAGGTCTGTCCATGCAAGCTAAAGGGGATCATGGTTTATTTACTTTCAACCTCCCAGACACCTGTGGATTTAGTTCCTGGCACCATGGCAACTGATTGTTAGCATGTACACATCTGTGACCACAAACCCTGTTGCTATGCTGTGGTTGTCAGGTTGTTGGACATCTGAAAGCAACCAGAAATGAAAACTAAAGCGTGTTTTCTCTGTATGTGCAAACCCCAGCAGAGAATCTGCAGTGGACAGTGGTGAACACGACGTGTCAGCCGCACCAGTGTGCTGACTCACCTCAGGGGCCTTACTCACACAGACAGAACTGCACAGAACTAGCATCATCAAACACACAGTACACCCCTCATCATCAAACACACAGTACGCCCCTCATCATCAAACACATACTACGCCCCTCATCATCAAACACACAGTACGCCCCTCATCATCAAACACACAGTACGCCCCTCATCATCAAACACACAGTACGCCCCTCATCATCAAACACATACTACACCCCTCATCATCAAACACATACTACACCCCTCATCATCAAACACATAGTACGCCCCCTCATCATCAAACACATAGTACGCCCCCTCATCATCAAACACATAGTACGCCCCCTCATCATCAATCACATAGTACACCCCTCATCATCAAACACATAGTACATCCCCTCATCATCAAAGACCAAACTGATGGGAACAGGTGTTTGTGTCATATCCATCTGTTCACTAGAGTCACGTCATTAGCCAAGACACACACGTGACCTTATTCCCATGTTCCTTCACAGTGACCTTTGACCACTTCCAGATCCTGCGGGCGATCGGAAAGGGCAGTTTTGGAAAGGTAAAAACTTCCTGTTATTGACAAATTAATTACTGATCCTTTATATATCTGTCTTGACCAATATCAAAAAGCATTTGATTGAATGATAATGACACATGAATTATAACAGTTAAAACTACACTGACTCATTACTCTACAAGGACATAGAATGAATCACTGTGCCATTCAGTGTCGGATGTTTCTCAGGTTGTTCAAACTCCAGCGCAAGGGAGGCATGCAAGTGCTAACCCTGTGTGTGTGTGTGTGTGTGTTTGTGTATGTATGTGTGTATATGTGTATGTGTGTGTATATGTGTGTGTGTGTGTGTGTGTGTGTGTTCAGGTGTGTATCGTACAGAAGAAGGACACCAAGCAGATGTACGCCATGAAGTACATGAACAAGCTCAAGTGTGTGGAACGCAATGAGGTTCGCAATGTCTTCAAGGAGCTGCACATCCTGCAGAAGCTGGAGCATCCGTTCCTGGTCAACTTCTGGTGAGTCCCGCAGGTCCCTCACGTCCCGCAGGTCCCGCACATCCCCCGTCCTGTGTGGGGCAGCACTGTGTAGGCACTTCATTCTCAGGAGAGAAATGTCAACAATAATGAAGCTTTTTTGAACATGTTCTTATGATACGAGAATCTAAATGAAATAACATCAACTCAAGTGGAGATTTGTTAAAAACACAGACATACACGCTGAAAGCAGCACTGAAATACTGGACTACTTCGCCACAATATTAATAAAATATTTTTTCAAACACACTGGTATACCTAACCTAATCCAGTCCTAATCTAGTCCTGACCTCATCCCAACCTCAACCTAACCTAATCCTAAACCGGCGCTAATGCAACCCTTTACTCATCACTTAAACTCAGTCAAGTGGATGGTTGTTTTCTGTTTTCCCTGTTGCTTTTTTGATTTTCAAGTATTCCAGATCATTGATTTTACAAAGTCAGATTCCAAATTCTGCACGATACACTAGCTGGTTCTGATCTGCTGTGACCTTGATGCCTCTAAACTGCAGAAACCCTCGTGTTTATATCGTCTGTTCTGTTAACTGGCCTTTGGTTTTTCTTAGCTTCACAGAACGCTTACAGTCTCCCCTCAGTTAGCCCCTCCTACAGCCTCCACACTGCTGTTAGCCCCTCCTACAGCCTCCACACTGCTGTTAGCCCCTCCTACAGCCTCCACGCTGCTGTTAGCCCCTCCTACAGCCTCCACACTGCTGTTAGCCCCTCCCTCAGCCTCCTGCCTCTACTCAGGGCTTTGTTTTATGCAAGCTCAAAGGCTAAATCACTCAGGCCAGATCAATGGCAGACTGTTAATTACCATTAAGGACACAGAGCAGTTGGACTGGGATAAATGGGTTCAAACCAGCTTCTCTAGCGGCCGCTGGTAGATTCTCCCGTTGCTAATAAAGTGAATGTGTGCAAAGTGTTTGTGGTGTGATCTCAGCCCTGCAGAGATACAGAGCATTTCATTTGACCGAGGGAGCTGCGTTAATGTTGGGAATAGTGCAGATTACCAGCTGCAGAAAAACCCTCTCCCTCTCTTCCTCTCCCTCTCTCCCCTCTTCATTCCTCACCCCAACCATCCCGCCCCCTCATCACCTCCACCCACCCACCCACCCATCCACTCATCACCTCCACCCACCCACCCCCCTCATCACCTCCACCCACCCCGCCCCCTCATCACCTCCACCCACCATCCCCCTCATCACCTCCACCCACCCCGCCCCCATCATCACCTCCACCCACCCCGCCCCCATCATCACCTCCACCCACCCCGCCCCCTCATCACCTCCACCCACCCCGCCCCCTCATCACCTCCACCCACCCATCCCCCTCATCACCTCCACCCACCCATCCCCCTCATCACCTCCACCCACCCCGCCCCATCATCACCTCCACCCACCCCGCCCCCTCATCACCTCCACCCACCCCGCCCCCTCATCACCTCCACCCACCCCGCCCCATCATCACCTCCACCCACCCCGCCCCCTCATCACCTCCACCCACCCATCCCCCTCATCACCTCCACCCACCCATCCCCCTCATCACCTCCACCCACCCACCCCCATCATCACCTCCACCCACCATCCCCCTCATCACCTCCACTCACCCACCCCCATCATCACCTCCACCCACCCTGCCTCATCACCTCCACCCACCCATCTCCATCATCACCTCCACCCACCCATCCCCCTCATCACCTCCACCCACCCACCTCCATCATCACCTCCACCCACCATCTCCATCATCACCTCCACCCACCATCCCCATCATCACCTCCACCCACCATCCCCATCATCACCTCCACCCACCCATCCCCATCATCACCTCCACCCACCCATCCCCCTCATCACCTCCACCCACCATCTCCATCATCACCTCCACCCACCATCTCCATCATCACCTCCACCCACCCATCCCCATCATCACCTCCACCCACCATCCCCCTCATCACCTCCACCCACCATCCCCCTCATCACCTCCACCCACCATCTCCATCATCACCTCCACCCACCATCTCCATCATCACCTCCACCCACCCATCCCCATCATCACCTCCACCCACCATCCCCCTCATCACCTCCACCCACCATCCCCCATCATCACCTCCACCCACCCTGCCCCCTCATCACCTCCACCCACCCATCCCCCTCATCACCTCCACCCACCCTGCCTCATCACCTCCACCCACCCCGCCCCCTCATCACCCCCACCCACCCCGCCCCCTCATCACCTCCACCCACCCCGCCCCCTCATCACCTCCACCCACCATCCCCATCATCACCCCCACCCACCCCATCATCACCCACCCCGCCCCCTCATCACCTCCACCCACCCCGCCCCCTCATCACCTCCACCTGTCTCTCTACCTCATCACCTCCACCTGTCTCTCTACCTCATCACCTCCACCTGTCTCGCTACCTCATCACCTCCATCTGCTTCCCCTGCTCTGACTTGGTCATCTACACATGCCTCTAACCCATAGTAAGTGGCACAAGGCTAATGTGGTGTTCCGGTTTAAATTAGCAGGTTTTTGTATGACTTATTCTTAAGACATATTCAGTGGTTGGGGTTCCTCAGTAAGTAATAAACTAATATCAAATGAGTTCTAACCCTATGTAGTAAGAATGAGAGTATGATCTACCAGTTGGGTCTAGTAGAAGAGGTTATGAGGTGTTATGAGAAATGAGAGATGGTTCAGAATGGGTCTCATGCATCCTGCTTTTAGCTCCACCACGACCAGACCAAATCAGCCCAAACGTTCTCCTCTGCCTCCTCTGATCTAAGCCTCATCATTAGTGTAATGTAAACCTCCTCTCTAGGTGTGCTTTTAAGTAGCTCACCTTGACTTTAAAGTTTTCTGTGATGAATTGGGGACGCGTGCTCAGATGACACCTCCAGCCCTGGGCTGAGGAAACACGGCTTCTCTGAACTCCAGAATGTTCCAGAATGTTTGGGGCCATTTCAGGCCTTTATGTGCAGAATTAAAGTTGCCACTGGTTCATCACCTAGAATTGAACTAGCCCAGAATTTTAATTTTTTTTTTATGCAGAACCATTTCAGGATTATTAGTTTAATTGAACTAGGAGTAGCAGTGAGTTCTCTGATCCTCACCTCTGACCCTTAGCCACCCAGCCCAGTCCAGATTCTTAGTCCTCAATCCTGTAGCTACATTCCTATAATATAAATTTCATAGTGTGAGGTTGCGGATAGGGTTAACATTTAACAAGGTTTGGATTGAGGTTAGAGTTAGGGTAAATATTTAACCAGGTTTGGATTGGGGTTGGGGTTAGTACTTAACCGGGTTTGGATTGGGGGTTGGGGTTAGTACTTAACCGGGTTTGTATTGGGGGTTAGGGTTAGTACTTAACCGTGTTTGGATTGGGGGTTAGGGTTAGTACTTAACCGTGTTTGGATGGGGGTTAGGGTTAGTACTTAACCGTGTTTGGATTGGGGGTTAGGGTTAGTACTTAACCGTGTTTGGATTGGGGGTTGGGGTTAGTACTTAACCGGGTTTGGATTGGGGGTTAGGGTTAGTACTTAACCGGGTTTGGATTGGGGGTTAGGGTTAGTACTTAACCGGGTTTGGATTGGGGGTTAGGGTTAGTACTTAACCGGGTTTGGATTTGGGGGTTAGGGTTAGTACTTAACCGGGTTTGGATTGGGGGTTAGGGTTAGTACTTAACCGTGTTTGGATTGGGGGTTAGGGTTTGTACTTAACCGGGTTTGGATTGGGGGTTAGGGTTAGTACTTAACGGGGTTTGGATTGGGGGTTAGGGTTAGTACTTAACCGGGTTTGGATTGGGGGTTAGGGTTAGTACTTAACCGTGTTTGGATTGGGGGTTAGGTTTTGTACTTAACCGGGTTTGGATTGGGGGTTAGGGTTAGTACTTAACCGTGTTTGGATTGGGGGTTAGGGTTAGTACTTAACCATGTTTGGATTGGGGGTTAGGGTTAGTACTTAACCGTGTTTGGATTGGGGGTTAGGGTTAGGGTTAGTACTTAACCGGGTTTGGATTGGGGGTTAGGGTTAGTACTTAACCGGGTTTGGATTGGGGGTTAGGGTTAGTGCTTAACTGGGTTTGGATTGGGGGTTAGGGTTAGTACTTAACCGGGTTTGGATTGGGGGTTAGGGTTAGTACTTAACCGTGTTTGGATTGGGGGTTAGGGTTAGTACTTAACCGGGTTTGGATTGGGGGTTAGGGTTAGTGCTTAACCGTGTTTGGATTGGGGGTTAGGGTTAGTACTTAACCGGGTTTGGATTGGGGGTTAGGGTTAGTGCTTAACTGGGTTTGGATTGGATGCAGCAATGATCTACTGTCACTCCAGTGTTCTTTATTATTGTACAGTCTTCTTTTTCTTCTTACATCTGACTGCAGACAGCATAACAGGGCCATGGTAGAGACCCAGGTTGGAAAATGTTATTGAAGACCATTCCCTGGTGTTCCTGGGACTGTAATAGGTACAATGTCATTGGTCGGAGGGCTCAGGGGAAAGCCTCCATTATATCCCTGCTGTACTATGATTGGTCAGGTCCTGAGGCTGCTTCCCTTACGTGCCCTCCAGGTGGACGTGAGGAGAGCATGTGTGTTATGAACACGGAGAGCTCCGGGTTCAGAGTGCTGTCTGCTCTCAAACATGGGAAACACAGCTGTCCCCTGGGGGTTTGGCCCTCAGCTGGGGGGGAGGAAGTCTTTCTACACATACATAGAAAACAATCACACAAGGTTCTGCGATATTATTTAACATTTTGTCTGTATACTGCATGGTAAAGCACAATGACACTGCGTCCTGTGATGAGAGACACCTTCATCTCTTCATCTTTCTCTGGAGAGGGGAAAATATATTTATGGTTTTGGCCTTTCATTTTGTAACTCACACTAAACTGAAAAAGAAAGACAGAGAGAGAGAGAGGGAGAGGAGAGATATACCTGGTGCTCATACCTGGCTAAAAGAGCCATAAAACATACATCATAAACTTTGTATCAAGGAGCAACAGCAAGGCACATTTAGCTTATATTGTGATTTTCTGATATTTAAAATGAATTACAGTAACATATTTTATATAAGTCTCAATAAAGGTAATGTGATTTTGGTGAACCAGCCCTTCACATCTTTATTTGGACAGGATGTTGCTATAGGGGATCAAGGGAAAAGGGGGCTAGAGGGAGAAAGTAGACAGTAAGAAACGTAAGTGCATATTTAAGTGCTTAGTGACTCAGTGAAGAGGTGAATCTTCAGGCTTCAACTGAACACAGTCAGTGACTCAGCTGTACGGACAGTCAGGGAAGTTCATTCCACCACCTGTGTGTAGGACAGGTGTGTGTAGGACAGAGTCGTGACGCGTGTCCTCTTTCTGTTCTCTTCTTGTCAAGCAGCATTAGAGCCTAGAAGGCATTTGGTCCTAGAGTTTAGTGTGTGGTGAGTGTGCAGTCAGTGTGTGAGGTTCAGCCTGCCTTCAGTGGCCTTCTAATTGATGTCATCATGATGTCATCATGATGTCATCACACTGCTCTCTCAGACGGACGTGGGACTTGGTGTGGTAGGTGACGTTCATCTCTGGTGGGTTGCTGTCTCCAGTGCCGTCGGTGGTCAGAAAGCCCATAAGCTCCCATATCTAATCTCATCTCACGCTCAGCCCTGTTGCCTGGGGAACAAAGCCCCAGACGAGGGCATCCCCCGTACGGTGACACGCCACCACACAACAGTTACCGCAGCAGTCACAACCACGTAAGCTGCCAGAGGGGTGTGTCTGACCTGCCTACGAACCTCACGTCATTTCATACGGGAAGAGAAAGCTGTGCTTCGTGAGCCGAGAAGCTTCTGCTGCCTGAGTCTGCTTTAGTGCTTTCAAAATGTTGCTGAAACAGACGTGACGTGCTGTAGCCATTAAGATTCTGTACTGCAGCAATATGTCAGAGGATGGAAGCTTAAGATGTCCGTGAATAATAACACCAAATCAATAAAAGTGAAAATACTGTAAATACGGTAGAGCAGGTCCACTGGACTCTCTCTGTAATATAGAGACTGAACTCAGTCTTAATGTTGTGAACTCAACTGTAATTAAAACCAGGTTCATGGCAGAGATCCCAGCTGCTAGTCCAGTTCTGATCCACAGGTCCAGTTAGAGCAGTCGGGACCCGGGCACCCTGGACCCACGCGTGCATGTGCTCTCTGATCTCTTACACGGGCTCAGATCTTGTTGGACAGTGAAGCTCTTTTTTGTGTGAAGGTCATTCTCAAACGTTATTGGCTGTTGTTTAAATTCTCCAGTACGTCATGTGTTGAGTGAACATGGTAGAAAGACCTGCATGACTCACAAGGGTGCTAACGCAAACATGACTCTCAGAGAGGACCTTGGCATTTCCCACGCCTGAAAAGGTCGTTTTTCTCTATTAAAAGGTTTTTTAAAAAGCAACATACCACATAATTCATTCTTGAGAACCGCAGTGAGTGCTGAGATATCAGAATGTAAGGGTGGAGGGTGTATGTCTCCAGCACATGAAATCAGTCTCAATCTGGGGAAGGAACGTTCTGATGGAGGTAGGTGGTGTAGGTCTGGAGTGTGGAGGTGGGTGGTGTAGGTCTACAGGGTGGAGGTGGGTGGTGTAAGTCTGCAGGGTGGAGGTGGGTGGTGTAGGTCTGCAGTGTGGAGGTGGGTGGTGTAGGTCTGGAGTGTGGAGGTGGGTGGTGTAGGTCTGGAGTGTGGAGGTGGGTGGTGTAGGTTTACAGTGTGGAGGTGGGTGGTGTAGGTCTACAGTGTGGAGGTGGGTGGTGTAGGTCTACAGGGTGGAGGTGGGTGGTGTAGGTCTACAGGGTGGAGGGGAGGTGGGTGGTGTAGGTCTGCAGTGTGGAGGTGGGTGGTGTAGGTCTGGAGTGTGGAGGTGGGTGGTGTAGGTCTACAGTGTGGAGGGGAGGTGGGTGGTGTAGGTCTGCAGTGTGGAGGTGGGTGGTGTGTAGGTCTGCAGTGTGGAGGTGGGTGGTGTAGGTCTGGAGTGTGGAGGGGAGATGGGTGGTGTAGGTCTGCAGTGTGGAGGGGAGGTGGGTGGTGTGTAGGTCTAGAGTGTGGAGGTGGGTGGTGTAGGTCTGCAGTGTGGTGGTGGGTGGTGTAGGTCTGCAGTGTGGAGGGGAGGTGGGTGGTGTAGGTCTGCAGTGTGGAGGGGAGGTGGGTGGTGTAGGTCTGGAGTGCGGAGGGGAGGTGTGTGGTGTAGGTCTGCAGTGTGGAGGGGAGGTGTGTGGTGTAGGTCTGCAGTGTGGAGGGGAGGTAGGTGGTGTAGGTCTGCAGTGTGGAAGGGAGGTGGGTGGTGTAGGTCTGCAGTGTGGAGGGGAGGTGTGTGGTGTAGGTCTGCAGTGTGGAAGGGAGGTGGGTGGTGTAGGTCTGCAGTGTGGAGGGGAGGTGGGTGGTGTAGGTCTACAGTGTGGAGGGGAGGTGGGTGGTGTAGGTCTGGAGTGTGGAGGTGGGTGGTGTAGGTCTGGAGTGTGGTTGAAACATTAAACCACTCAAACATTGTAACTAGATATTAAAGAAAAATGGAAACTGCAGGTTATGGGCCTGTTAATGTGCACGTATGTACCTGCTCAAGCTACTCACGGAGTTGCCAGATTGTTAACCCCAACTCTTAAACTATTTCAGGGTTTTAGAGAGTTTTTGTCACACACTTGCTTTTAGAATTGTACACAATGAGAAAAGACTTCTCAGATTTCCACAGGGCATTATTTCAAGAATATTCATGAAATGCTTTTAGAAAACGAATACTGTGATATAATATTCACCAACAGCCTGAACTTTGTCTCATCTAGCTGGTTTTACAAATGAACTCTAGGTGCAAGCCGCAACTAATTAGCATATAGAGATTTAAACAAAATCCTTGAGGATATTTCTACTTTTGTAACCTGAAATGTAGCATTGACTATAGAACAAATAAGTTATTTGTCAATTCTCCACATATAGTTTTCTCTCAGTCAATGAGTGTATGATACATAATGAGCTGGATTCATTAGTAATGAGTCTAATGAGATCCTAAAATTCTAACGAGCCCCTAATAAGCATAACGAGCCCCTAATAAGTATGGTGTTTGTAAGCGCTCCCTTTCCTGTGGCTTCTCCCTATGCGAGCCAGGTATTCGTTCCAGGACGAGGAGGACATGTTCATGGTGGTGGACCTGCTACTCGGGGGAGACCTTCGTTACCACCTGCAGCAGAACGTCCACTTCTCCGAGAGCACAGTCAAGCTCTACGTCTGTGAACTCGCCCTGGCCCTGCACTACCTGAGAAGCAAGCACATCATCCACAGGTGAGCTCCCATCCACAGGTGCCAGTCAGAGGTGAAGGATCCTGCTTCTGTCTCAGACTCCTCCCCCTCACTGACCCCTCCCCCTCACAGACTCCTCCCCTGACCATACACTGACGCGGTGTGTGGTGCTGGACAGAGACCGCTGGCTCTTCAAGCAGAACCCCAGTGAGATGGTTCTGGTCCTGCAGGCACCTCAGCTAAATCCCAGTCACAGACGTTTTCTTCTCAGTGGAATGTGGACTCTAGGACCCCGAGAGCTGCACAATGTCTTAAATTAATTTCTTGAGACTTCCAATGTCTCCCACAGAGTACGTAATGATTTTGTTCAGGGCGAATGAAACTGGAAATAGAGGTGGATGGAAAGCTGTACTCAATTAAGGCATGGTTACTTTAACATAAGAATTACTCCACTAGAAGTTCATGGTTACTTTAACATAAGAATTACTCCACTAGAAGTTCATGGTTACTTTAACATAAGAATTACTCCACTAGAAGTTCATGGTTACTTTAACATAAGAATTACTCCACTAGAAGTTCATGGTTACTTTAACATAAGAATTACTCCACTAGAAGTTCATGGTTACTTTAACATAAGAATTACTCCACTAGAAGTTCATGGTTACTTTAACATAAGAATTACTCTACTGGAAGTTCATGGTTACTTTAACATAAGAATTACTCCACTAGAAGTTCATGGTTACTTTAACATAAGAATTACTCCACTAGAAGTTCATGGTTACTTTAACATAAGAATTACTCCACTAGAAGTTCATGGTTACTTTAACATAAGAATTACTCTACTGGAAGTTAAAGCATGGTTACTTTAACATAAGAATTACTCCACTTTTAAATTATTCATTTAAATAAAGTCATTTAATTCTGACTTTTGTAAAATTAAGAAAGTACCTAGCAAACATAGGTATCAGTATTGCACTAACAGCAAGATCTGGCACTACCGTGCCACACTATGATATTTACATAGGACAACTGATTAATGCCACCAGATTGATAAAATGGTCATCATTAGCTATTTACTCATTGTTAGCTAAACAATTGCATATCTATTTTTCAAAATAGTTTTCAAAAGAAATGTCAGTAACAAAACTTGATCTTTTAGAAGTGGGCAAATTTGTCTTTTTTCTTTACAGAACGCCCGAGTATGGTGCACGAGCTCATTTGACACTTTTTCCTCTTATAATTAATTTTCTAATTGTAATTCATCTTAGAAAGTTGGCGTGAAGGCTACTGTACTCCCTGACAGGAGAGAGATTTATTAAGGGCAAATCCCTTAATCCAGGGTCATAACAATGGTCCAAGTTCATAACAGCCCAGGGTCAACGTAAAATATGAACAAGCAGACTGAAACAAACAACACAAAAACAGGCCAAGTTCCATAACAGGCCAGGACAACTAAGGCTACACAGAATGGTGTGAATAATCTCAGTACGTTAGTTTCAGAACTGATTGATTACAGGAAACGTTCATTGACTTTTATACCTGGAAGTCAGAGACCAGCCTGGCTTCGCCCAACACGCTGGCGTGTATTTACGCTCTCTGAGTGGGAGTGTGGTGGCTAACATGGAACCAGGCATTACTGCTCATTGAAAATCACAATTATTAACATGCTGACTGCTGTTCAGTTAGTGGCCTCTACACACAGGTGTGTGTTTCTACTCATGTGGCATGGAATAGGACTAATTCTTGACTTACATTAAATGTGTATGGACTGAATACACATGCCAGGCTGTCTGCATGAGTCTTCCTGCGATTGAACTGCGTGACAGCAATCCTGATCTGCCCTAAGAGCACCCCCCCACCCCCGAGAGCCCCTCCCCCGAGAGCTTAGCCAGCACCAGCAGGGGCATTTCTAATATCCACTCATAGTTTGATACTTTCAGGAAGACTGCTGCTGTGATGTGTGTGGCTTGTCTTGATAAGAGCCTTACTGGTTATTGTGTGAGTGTGTGTGTGTGTGTATGCGTGTGTGCATGTGTGTAACCATCTGTGATTGTGTGTGTGCACATCTGTGTGTGAGACCACAGGGTATCCTAACACTACAGTCACTCCCCTAACCCTACAGTCACTCCCCTAACCCTACAGTCACTCCCCTAACACTACAGTCACTCCCCTAACCCTACAGTCACTCCCCTAACCCTACAGTCACTCCCCTAACACTACAGTCACTCCCCTAACCCTACATTCACTACACTAACACTACAGTCACTACATTAACCCTACAGTCACTCCCCTAACCCTACAGTCAGTACACTAACCCTACAGTCACTACACTAACCCTACAGTCACTCCCCTAACCCTACAGTCACTCCCCTAACCCTACAGTCACTCCACTAACCCTACAGTCACTCCACTAACCCTACAGTCACTCCCCTAACCCTACAGTCAGTACACTAACCCTACAGTCACTCCATTAACCCTACAGTCACTACACTAACCCTACAATCACCACCCTAACCCTACAGTCACTACACTAACCCTACAGTCACTCCCCTAACCCTACAGTCACTACACTAACCCTAGTCACTCCCCTAACCCTACAGTCAGTACACTAACCCTACAGTCACTCCCCTAACCCTACATTCACTATCCTAACCCTACAGTCACTCCCCTAACCCTACATTCACTCCACTAACCCTACAGTCACTCCCCTAACACTACATTCACTATCCTAACCCTACAGTCACTACACTAACCTTACAGTCACTACCCTAACACTACAGTCACTACACTAACCCTACAGTCACTCCCCTGACCCTACAGTCACTCCCCTGACCCTACAATCACTCCCCTGACCCTACATTCACTATCCTGACCCTACAATCACTCCCCTAACACTACAGTCACTACACTAACCCTACAGTCACTCCCCTAACCCTACAGTCACTACACTAACCCTACAGTCACTCCTCTAACCCTACAGTCACTCCTCTAACCCTACAGTCACTCCACTAACCCTACAGTCACTCCACTAACCCTACAGTCACTACACTAACCCTACAGTCACTACACTAACCCTACATTAATTACACTAACCCTACAGTCACTCCCCTAACCCTACAGTCACTCCCTAACCCTACAGTCACTACACTAACCCTACAGTCACTACATTAACCCTACAGTCACTCCCCTAACCCTACAGTCACTACACTAACCCTACAGTCACTCCCCTAACCTTACAGTCACTCCCCTAACCTTACATTCACTACACTAACCCTACAGTCACTCCCCTAACACTACAGTCACTCCCCTAACCCTACAATCACTACACTAACCCTACATTCACTACACTAACCCTACATTCACTACACTAACCCTACAATCACCACCCTAACACTACAGTCACTACATTAACCCTACAGTCACTACCTAACCCTACAGTCATTACACTAACCCTAGTCACTCCACTAACCCTACAGTCACTACACTAACCCTACAGTCACTACACTAACCCTACAGTCACTACCCTAACACTACAGTCACTACCTAACCCTACATTCATTACACTAACCCTACAATCACTCCCCTAACCCTACATTCACTATCCTAACCCTACAGTCACTCCCCTAACCCTACAGTCACTCCCCTAACCCTACATTCACTCCACTAACCCTACAGTCACTCCCCTAACACTACATTCACTATCCTAACCCTACAGTCACTACACTAACCTTACAGTCACTACCCTAACACTACAGTCACTACACTAACCCTACAGTCACTCCCCTGACCCTACAGTCACTCCCCTGACCCTACAATCACTCCCCTGACCCTACAATCACTCCCCTGACCCTACATTCACTATCCTGACCCTACAATCACTCCCCTAACACTACAGTCACTACACTAACCCTACAATCACTCCCCTAACACTACAGTCACTACACTAACCCTACAGTCACTCCCCTAACCCTACAGTCACTCCCCTAACCCTAGTCACTCCCCTAACCCTACAGTCACTCCCCTAACCCTACAGTCACTCCCCTAACCCTACAGTCACTCCCCTAACCCTACAGTCACTCCACTAACCCTACAGTCACTACACTAACCCTACAGTCACTCCACTAACCCTAGTCACTCCACTAACCCTACAGTCACTCCACTAACCCTACAGTCACTACACTAACCCTACAGTCACTACATTAACCCTACAGTCACTCCCCTAACCCTACAGTCACTCCCCTAACCCTACAGTCACTACACTAACCCTACAGTCACTACACTAACCCTACAGTCACTCCCCTAACCTTACATTCACTACACTAACCCTACAGTCACTCCCCTAACACTACAGTCACTCCCCTAACCCTACAATCACTACACTAACCCTACATTCACTACACTAACCCTACAATCACCACCCTAACACTACAGTCACTCCATTAACCCTACAGTCACTACCTAACCCTACAGTCATTACACTAACCTTACAGTCACTACATTAACCATACAATCACTACACTAACCCTACAATCACTACCCTAACACTACAGTCACTACCTAACCCTACATTCATTACACTAACCCTACAGTCATTACATTAACCCTACAATCACTACTCTAATACTACAGTCACTACATTAACCCTACAGTCACTACACTAACCCTAGGAAGGCAAATGAACGTCAGCAGGAGATGTGTGTGTGTGTGTGTGTGTGCGTGCGTGCGTGTGTGTGTGTGTGCGCTTTGCACATCCATCACTATGATAGGAACAGACCCTGCTTCAGATTTCGTTCATGGAGAGTAAGACGATAACACTGCGTGATAGTGTGTTTGCCTCTTGATTTCTGCCCAAAAAGTATCACGAATCACTTTATCAGCTGCTTGTCTTAAAATGGTGCCAGGATTTTGGAGGGTGTGAGCTTGTCCTGGTGTGATGATTCTGTAATAAGGCAGTTTGCCTCCAAACTCGTTAACTTTCCTACATTTTGAAAGACTGACAGATCGTTTAAATTTGTCATTTTGAAAGATAAAAATATTATCTGATGTGTTATTTCCCAAGTGCACATGTATTCACAGTTTAAAACTGTTTTTTTCGCATTTAAATAGATCATTCATACATGCAAGCACAATGTAAAATGAAACATAAAAAAAAAATCTTGACCCCATAAATTTCGATGTATGTTCATAAAAGTAAATATTCCAATCAAATTCATATTTTCATAGGCCTCTTTAAGTAACGTGGGCGCTATCTGACATGTTATGCAATTCATTGATTATACCTTCACTTCATTTTTTTGCTCACATTCTTGCATAAAACTACATACACGAAGCTAACTGTGCCTTTAGATAGCCTGGAAGACTCCAAAGTATGTTGTCAAGCCTTTAATGGGGTTATTGACATTGTTTGTATTAATTGTAATTGTTTATTGTTAATTATATTTTACGGCTTATGACATCATAGGAAAATCAAAAGAGATCTGCTAATACATCAGAAAAAGATCTGAGGATCCCGCAAGTCTAGAACATCCTTGGGAGTAAAGTTTCAAACAACTGCTGGTTCTACGTTCATCTGTTCACACGATGATATGCAAGTTTAAGAAGGAGGTTCTGTCTCTTAGAGTTGAAAAATACAAATCGGTCCAAGAAAACCAGCAAACGATGCTGTCGAGATACTGGAGAAGACAGATACAACACTCTTTTCCACAGAAAGACATGTCCTGTATCAGCAGATACAACAGTATCTGTACCGACAGTAAAATGTCCTATTTCAATATGACCTGAAAGGGTAGGGTTAGGGTTAGTCAGTGATGGCTTAGTTACCTCGAAAAGGTAATCAGGAGTAATCAATAATTACTGATTACTCCTTTAGTGATGTTACCAATTACTTGATTTTAAAAGTAACTACATTAGATTACAAGTTACTTTAGTTACATTCAGCAGCAAAATTAATTTTTCCAATACTCACTTTATTGGAAGTGCATTTTTAACAGTAACAATGTATCTCCTGACATTTAAATGTATCTCCTGATGTACATGTATGTCGCTGTGCGGTATTATTTGTAAATGTATTTGTAAATGTAATACAAGCGAATTATTCAGTCAGACAGATTTGTTGTGAAACGAAATACAATTACAATTTCAAGCATTTTCAAGTACTTTAGCCAAAATTCCAGCACTTTTCAAACCTGGAACACAAAGCAACATTAAAATTCGTCAGGTAAATGTTTCTTCCCCTGTTTTTGAGGGGTGTTTCTTTACACTACCACATTTCGTTACGGACAACACTGCACAGAATGACGTGAACGCACTCGCACTCTCACAGGTTCACACGCAGCTTGCGGAGTCGAGCGCTACGGTCAGACGAAAAAGTAGAACTGAGCCCAGAATAAAGAAAAAATATATAGTTTTACTAAGGAAATTAAAAATAGTATATTTTTGTTATATTACTCGTTACTGAAAAAAGTGGTAAGATTAGAGTAACGCGTTACTGACATCACTGGTTATAGTAGGGTAGAGTAAGGGTAGGATTATGGTAGGGTAAAGTAAGGGTAGGATTATGGTAGTGTAGGATTAGGGTTATGGTAGGGTAGGATTATGGTAGGGTAGGGTGGAGTAAGGGTAGGGTTAGCATTATAGTAGGGTGGAGTAATGGTAGGGTGGAGTAAGGGTAGGTTTAGAGTTATGGTAGGGTGGAGTAAGGGTGGTTTAGAGTTATGGTAGGGTGGAGTAAGGGTAGGTTAGGGTTATAGTAGGGTGGAGTAAGGGTAGGGTTAGGGTTATAGTAGGGTGGAGTAAGGGTAGGTTTAGAGTTATGGTAGGGTAGAGTAAGGGTAGGTTTAGAGTTATGGTAGGGTGGAGTAAGGGTAGGTTAGGGTTATAGTAGGGTGGAGTAAGGGTAGGGTTAGTGTTATAGTAGGGTGGAGTAAGGGTAGGGTTAGAGTTATGGTAGGGTAGAGTAAGGGTAGGTTTAGAGTTATGGTAGGGTAGAGTAAGGGTAGGTTTAGAGTTATGGTAGGGTAGAGTAAGGGTAGGTTTAGAGTTATGGTAGGGTGGAGTAAGGGTAGGGTTAGAGTTATGGTAGGGTGGAGTAAGGGTAGGGTTAGAGTTATGGTAGGGTAGAGTAAGGGTAGGTTAGCGTTATAGTAGGGTGGAGTAAGGGTAGGGTTAGGGTTATAGTAGGGTGGAGTAAGGGTAGGTTTAGAGTTATGGTAGGGTGGAGTAAGGGTAGGTTTAGAGTTATGGTAGGGTAGAGTAAGGGTAGGGTTAGAGTTATGGTAGGGTAGAGTAAGGGTAGGTTTAGAGTTATGGTAGGGTGGAGTAAGGGTAGGTTAGGGTTATAGTAGGGTGGAGTAAGGGTAGGGTTAGTGTTATAGTAGGGTGGAGTAAGGGTAGGTTTAGAGTTATGGTAGGGTAGAGTAAGGGTAGGTTTAGAGTTATGGTAGGGTAGAGTAAGGGTAGGTTTAGAGTTATGGTAGGGTGGAGTAAGGGTAGGTTTAGAGTTATGGTAGGGTAGAGTAAGGGTAGGGTTAGAGTTATGGTAGGGTAGAGTAAGGGTAGGGTTAGAGTTATGGTAGGGTAGAGTAAGGGTAGGTTTAGAGTTATGGTAGGGTAGAGTAAGGGTAGGTTTAGAGTTATGGTAGGGTGGAGTAAGGGTAGGGTTAGGGTTATGGTAGGGTGGAGTAAGGGTAGGGTTAGAGTTATGGTAGGGTGGAGTAAGGGTAGGTTAGGGTTATGGTAGGGTGGAGTAAGGGTAGGGTTAGGGTTAAAGTAGGGTGGAGTAAGGGTAGGTTTAGAGTTATGGTAGGGTAGAGTAAGGGTAGGTTAGCGTTATAGTAGGGTGGAGTAAGGGTAGGGTTAGGGTTATAGTAGGGTGGAGTAAGGGTAGGTTAGGGTTATGGTAGGGTGGAGTAAGGGTAGGTTTAGAGTTATGGTAGGGTAGAGTAAGGGTAGGTTTAGAGTTATGGTAGGGTGGAGTAAGGGTAGGGTTAGAGTTATGGTAGGGTGGAGTAAGGGTAGGGTTAGAGTTATGGTAGGGTAGAGTAAGGGTAGGTTTAGAGTTATGGTAGGGTAGAGTAAGGGTAGGTTTAGAGTTATGGTAGGGTGGAGTAAGGGTAGGGTTAGAGTTATGGTAGGGTGGAGTAAGGGTAGGTTTAGAGTTATGGTAGGGTAGAGTAAGGGTAGGTTTAGAGTTATGGTAGGGTGGAGTAAGGGTAGGTTTAGAGTTATGGTAGGGTAGAGTAAGGGTAGGGTTAGAGTTATGGTAGGGTGGAGTAAGGGTAGGTTTAGAG
This sequence comes from Brachyhypopomus gauderio, assembly GCF_052324685.1. Taxonomy (NCBI): domain Eukaryota; kingdom Metazoa; phylum Chordata; class Actinopteri; order Gymnotiformes; family Hypopomidae; genus Brachyhypopomus; species Brachyhypopomus gauderio. The sequence continues at coordinate 595,841 of NW_027506875.1, read as the reverse complement.
TTATGGTAGGGTAGAGTAAGGGTAGGGTTAGAGTTATGGTAGGGTGGAGTAAGGGTAGGGTTAGAGTTATGGTAGGGTAGAGTAAGGGTAGGGTTAGAGTTATGGTAGGGTGGAGTAAGGGTAGGGTTAGAGTTATGGTAGGGTAGAGTAAGGGTAGGGTTAGAGTTATGGTAGGGTGGAGTAAGGGTAGGGTCTCAAGAAGTTAAAGCTTGGACAGAAATGGGTCTTCCAAATGGACAGTTAGTCAAAGAAAACTTTGTGTCAAATTGGCTGAACAACAACAGAGTTAAGGGCTGTGTGGAGCTCCCAGGACAGCCTCCATCTGCTGCTGCTGGAGCCCAGACACGTATCAGGTGAGCTAGGGGTCGGCTCGGTTACAGCCCTCCTCAGGAGATGTGATGTAATGAGGTCATTAGGAGCAGGTAATGGGTTGTTGGACTAGTGAAGCGGAGGAAGAGAGCAGAGGATCGGGTTAGCAGAGTCTCCCGATGAGCAGGAGCTGTGCAGAGAGGAGACGGGTGGGGTGGGGCGGAGGCCGAACGTCTCCTCTTCACCTGTGTATCGCATAACACCTGTATGCAGACTGCAGTGCCATTCTATGCTCTGCTGTTTAATTTATGAGTGACAGGTGAAGGTAGGCAGTACTATATTTTCAAAGTAATAGGAGTTACAATTTAATAGAACAAAGTAATAAAAAACTTGATTTATACACAGTAAAAGTGTACTTGTTGCTTTAAGTAAGTAAAAAACCTAGTTGCATTTAACACTGAGTTAATTGAATCTCACTGTTTTAATTATCTTGGCAGTGCTGAATCAACACTGCTGAATCCACATTTGCTTTAGTAAACAGAAAAAAAGTGTTGTTTGTGTCTGACGTGTAGATTTGGGCTGTTTGCACGGTCTGGATCGTGTACAGTGTTGTTTGCTTATACGTTGAAGTAGGCTATTGTTGGCCCGTTTTACCTGCAGGTCCAACATTGAGCCAGTAACACCTGGCATTGTTATGGTCTACATTCAGGCCTCTAATGTCTAGTCTACTAGTGTGTATTAATGAATGAATACTTTATTGATCCCAAAATTGTGAAATTGCATTCCTGTGTGTGTCGGCCTCGGTGTAAAGCAGCGTAAACCCAGAGTAGCTGTTGCGGCTGAAACGTGCCGGCGTGGAACACACTATTATTGTAGTGTTTATTTAAACCAACGAGTCCATATTAGTTCATTTAAGCTCAGGAAGCAGCTGTCCTCTCATTATCTACGTCTAATTACAGAACACTGACACTGACGGTTTAGTTGGTTTTCCCTAACATAATAATTCACATTATTACCATTACGCGAAATAGCTGTAAAATATTTATCTGCAAAAATGATTTGTGGTTGTGGGACAAATTTTAATTAAGCACAAGGAAAACGAACCACAGTACTGTAGTGAGGAGTGAGAGGGAGGGTGTGTAGGCGTGAGAGAGGGAGAGTGAGCAGTAGTGAGAGAGAGGGTGAGTAGGGTAGGAGTGAGAGAGAGGGAGAGAACCGCTTTGACGGTAAGAGAACTGAAGATGAGAACAGTATGGAGAGATGACCAAGAGGAGTGTGAGGGTGAACACAGAAGAAGAGGATTTATTCAAAAAAGCCGGACAGCGTCCGAACAGCAGAACACACAAGAAGATGGAATGTGCATTCACACTAACACGAAATTAACCTGCTGTAATATATCCTGTAATATGTCCTGTAATATATCCTGTAATATGTCCTGCTGATGAATGGGCAGCATGCAAGAATGCACAAGGTAATTGGACATGATTCTCTTCAGACAAGTCATGGTCCCTCTGCTGAAATCCCCCAGCTTGGCTGTGCATTGCAGAGTAGTGTAGAATTTTAATGACTGCTTTTTGGAGGACAGAGACATCTCCATAATCACGTCGGTTCACTAGGTCCTCACCATAGTCCGCGGGCGTGGGCTCGGCTAATGTGGAGATGAAGCACCAGGCTCACATTCTCACTACAGTTCCACACATGTAATCCCCCAGATCAATAAAAGCCCTGAAGCCCGGTTGCTTGCCATGCCACTGGTTGTCACTGGCTACTTCCCCGAGGCAGTGGCCACAGTGTCGTCGTTGGTAACGGATCGCCTAACGAGCAGGGGACACTGTTGCTCCCTGAGAGCAATCTGATTGGTCCAGATGAGACGGGCTCCCCGCCAGGAAGCTGTCGGCTGGTTAGAAGCAGCACGTTTGACCTTTAATTGCCCGAGTCTGGGTACAAACCAGCACAGCAACGATGAGAGCTGTCTGCCACCCCCTGGGCTTTGCAATGTCCGAGGCAATACGACCCTGACCCTGACCCTAACCAAGTCTTCAAATCCTCAATTTCTCAAAATTACTTTTTGAATAATCTCCACATCATGAAAGCAATTTCTCATTCATTTTGAATAAATACCCAATTCTATACATAATCAGATGATTTTGTACAACTGTCTGCTGTTTCTCGCATTATCAGTTACTTTTGTCAATCAAAACTTGCTGTGTTGAATATTCCTTCCCCATAAAACACTTCTGCACAAGTTCATATGGCATTACATTCAAAATGCTGACTAGTTTATACATCCTGAAATTATGATTATATGAGTCATGACTTTCATTTATGAAGGGGAGTGTATGATGCATTAGATCAACCAATGGTCACCCAGTTCTCTAAAACAGCTCAGAGGTGCATCTTACAGTATGAACCTACAACTGGCAACACGTGTAGTCAGATAACACTGCTGATTGCCAGTGTGAGGACATCATAGCAGAGGCCTGTAGAGACTGGATAAGAAATACCAAAAGATTCTTTCCACGCTGTTTTGCAAAAGAGGACATCCAATGTGATTTGGATGAGAATATGTGGCCCCACAGACAGGAACGTCAGAAGGTGTAGAGAGGTTGAACTGTAATTCTACACGCAGTGTTGCTTGGACATTTCTGCCCGTTTCAAATGTTTACAGTCCGATCTCTTGCAATCTCCTACATACAATAATGTTTAAGGTTGTATTACAGAAATGTGCCGTCTTGTGCACTTTCAGCCCTCAGAACCTCAGCCATGAGAAAATGCTTATACTGATATATGACAACACAAGAGTTCTGACTGTCATGTTCGTTATCAGTGACACAAGGGCTTGTCATTCTGATGACACTGACATGCTGGGCTGTATCAAGCTTTTCAAAAGTGGTGGTGTTCTGGGATGTCATAGCATATGCAGCTTATTTTAGTATCGTTTTAATATGATAAAGGTGAATGGTTGGGGAAGGAATTGTGTTTCAGCAAAAGTGGGGTACCCTGCAAGACCCCCAATACAATATTGTATTGACTCACGTTAGAGAAGTAGTCAGACACAAAGTGGTTAATGCACGGTGGCTTTGCCAACTGTAGCTGGGACTCTGCCATCAAACCGAAGCTTTGCCCACTCAGCTCCTCGGTCCCGTCCGTCTGGGGCGGATGTCGTGATTGGTGCTGCTCTCTGCGAGCAGCTCCCTGCTGAGCTTTTAGCATCAACAATATGCTGGTGGGTCTGACGTGCAAGAAAAAAAAAAGCACTTTGGGACATTTTGCAGATCAGAACTGAATTTCTTAAAATGACTAGTCACTTGTGCACATCGTGAAAGCAATTTCTCATTCATTTTGAACAATTACCAACTGACTGACATGATCAAGCAAATGATTTTGTACAACTGTCTGCTGTTTCCTGCATTATCAATTCGTTGTCATGTTGATCAAAATATATTATACTTCAAAATATAATTATTTAGTTTTTCTCAGCCGATTGGGTACATTTCACATCATGATTTACACTGGCATCACAACAAGTGCATTACTCAAAACAGTTAGAGCAAACGGCAAACCTCAATGATTTGCACTGTTTTGAGTAATGCACTTGTTGTGATGCCTACAAAAGCAGATACTTCACTCAGAATTATTAGTTTTTGCCTCAAAAGTAAATATTTAGGTCAATCAACTTGTCTGTGCCATCACAATGTGTCATGTCCTATGAACAAGGTAGTCACTCCTAAGAACTCCTCAATAGGGTTCAGGACTGGGGAATAGGCTGGGATTCTGTGACCATTACCTGATGGTGTTATAGTGGTAAAAACTCCCGTTATCCCAAATGATCACATATGTTGGCAAATCCTCCTGCATCTTTCCTTGTTGTCAGAGATGAGATCCCTGTAGAAGATGTCCAAGAATGTGATGAGATGTTGTGTGTTATAGGGCCCTATAATGGGAATATGTGTAAGCAGGCCATTCCTTTGGCCAATGATGTTTCGACCACAAATACATATAAAATGTTCATTTTGGACAAGAAATAGTTACATACATTTCAGCCATAGCCATGTGTGTCAGTATGCATGAAGGTTTTACCTGTATACTGGGACCGTAGCTCCTTCAACCTTTCACCACGTCTTTGACATGGAACTTCCTACAGCTGCTTCATGGTCATCTGCTGTTGTTTCAGAACCTGGTCAGTGGTCTTGAATAATGTCTTGCTAAATCTCCCTCATCCTTAAGGCATTATTTGATGTGACCACAGCACATACAGGCTCCTCTTGTTGGGATGTGAGAAATGGACCTCTCCTACCTGTGAGCTGGTCTTCATGTCCTATATGGTATAAAATAATAACACTGAATAACATTTCAGAATTTATGTCAATGTGCAGCATTACAGCAGAGAGCACATTTCTGAATTACACACATTTTCTCTGTGAAATGTTTGAATGATTGAAGACACAGTTGTTCTTCCAATATTTGGCTGCACCTGCCAACCAGCTTCAGCCATTGTGAGACCATGACTTACATGTAAAACATGGTCCACAATTTCACCTGGGACAAACCTACGGACACGGGCCCTTCTACCTCTTCCTGCTTTGTCCCCTCAGCCTTCCTCCTCTTCATCACGTAGCCTTCCTCCTCTTCATCACGTAGCCTTCCTCCTCTTCATCACGTAGCCTTCCTCCTCTTCATCACGTAGCCTCACTCCTCTTCATCACGTAGCCTCACTCCTCTTCATCACGTAGCCTTACTCCTCTTCATCACGTAGCCTTACTCCTCTTCATCACGTAGCCTTACTCCTCTTCATCACGCAGCCTTACTCCTCTTCATCACGTAGCCTTACTCCTCTTCATCACGTAGCCTTACTCCTCTTCATCACGTAGCCTTACTCCTCTTCATCACGTAGCCTTACTCCTCTTCATCACGTAGCCTTACTCCTCTTCCTCCGATGTGTCTTAATCCACTTCTTGGCTTCACCCTGTACGTGGCCTTTTCCATGTAATGACCTAGCCAATGACCTGAAGCCTCAATGTTTTGGAGGGTAAGACAATTCAGATGTCCTACACATGTAGACTGACTGGGACGCAGTGTGAGGACATCACAGCAGAGCCCTGTAGAGACTGCCTAAGAAATCCCAAAAGATAATTTCCACACTGCATTGCAAGAGAAGATATCCACTGTGATGTGGATGAACCTGTGGGCCGACAGACAGGAACACCAGCAGGTGTAGAGAAATTGATCTGTACGTTTACACGCAGTGTTGCTTGTACAGTAGTTCTGTGTTTCCAATGTTTACATTTCTAATTTCTAACAGACGTGTATTTGTTTTCTGTATCACAATGACATGGTCTATCAATACAGTAGATTACTGTATAAACCATAAAAGGCATGAATCTGAATCCACTCCAATTTCTTGCTATCAGTCTCTACACATTCAGTAATGTGTAACTTTATACAAATTGAAATTGATATTTGGAGCCTTGTGCATTTCATTCATTGTCCTCAAAGCCTCAGACATCAGAAACTGATATATGACAATATGGGTAAGAGTTTTGGCTGTCATGTTCGTTATCAACGACACAAGAGCTTTTCATTCTGATGACACTGACATGTTTATTGACATAAATACTTTTAGGACATGAAGGGGGATTTTGAGCAGGTGACAGCCTTTTGCATTGTGTGGTGGTGGTGTATGAATTGTTTTGAGAAATGCACTTACTATTGTGCAAATCTTCACAATGATTCAAGAAATGTACCAAACCAACTGACAAAAACTGTAATATGGAGTCCGTCCCACCTCAACTGTCCCGGGAAGCTTTCTACAATATAGTGGGAGTATGTCTATGAGAGTTGTAAGGTCAGATGTTGGACGAGATCGCTCCCTTGCAATCTCCTTTCTGGTTCATTACAAAAGCTCCTCCACACCAAACTCACCCAACCATGCCTTTATGGATCTTGCTTTGCACACTTCTGATTTACAGTCAGGTAGGCAACGTTCTCCTGGCATTCTCCAAACCTGGACTCATCCATCAGACTGCCAGACAGAGACGTGTGATTCATCATTCCACACGACACGTTTCTACTCCAGAGCCCAGTGTGTTTCACACCACTCCGGCCAGAGCTTGGCATTGTGTTTGGTGACGTAAGGCTCGCATGCAGGTGTTCAGTAATGGAGGCCCAGGCCGTGATGTCTCCACGTTAATGCCTGAGGAGCTGCTGGGTTGAGCTGTTGTTTCCTAAACGCTTCCACTTGTCAATAAAACCGCTCACAGATGACGGAGAAATATCCAATGAGAGTGTCATAAACTGACTTGTTGTCACGGTGACATCCTTCAGCCTTCAACCACCCACGTTTTCACCGAATGACCCCATTCTGTCACCCAAACGTGTAAAGGCTTCGTGGCTTGTGCTTGATTTTATACACCTGTGGCAATGGGACTAAATAAAACGCCTGAACAAAATCATTAAGAGGCCTCCTAATAATTTTACACCTGAATGAAATAATTAAGAGGTGCCCCAAAACGTTTACACTTGTATTAAATTATTAAGACATGTGTCCCAATACATTTACACTTGAATAAAAAACAATTGTCCATGAGTGCATGAAAAAGTTAATTATTCATGTCTCCTTTAAAAAAATGTAAGCATAATTAGTAACTGTATACTAAAGAAAAAAGAATTTAAAAGGTTAATCAGTGGACCAGAATATAAAGCATACAAACCGTAAGAATATGAATTTATTGAATATGACAATATTCCTACCTGTCAGGAAGCGAGTGATCCACTGACAGACAGCAGGTGATCCACTGACAGACAGCAGGTGATCCACTGACAGATAGAGGGGGATTCAGTGAGCTGGGAGAGATTAGAGGTGCCCACATACAGGATCCTTGCATCCTTGCACCAGTCACAGTGCATCCCAACTACAGCTCTCAGGGTTATTGAGCAGCAGGGTTGTAGTCATTCAGAACTGAGATTGAGGTTTTCTTGGAGATGATGGTGTAAGGTTTGTAGCAGGATGGGGTTTCACACAACTCCAGAGATCTGCTGGAAATGCTGTGATGCCTTTGAACCAGAGCATTCTGAAGTGTTGAAGCCATTTTGAGTATTTTTTCTATTCTGGCTGTCACAGGTCAGAGGTCAGCTTCTGCCTCATCGTGCCTAATGTCTTTAGGTTGTGTGTCTGCTGTTGTGCACCAGGGTTGTTCTGACTGCCGGGAGCAAACCACATTAAGGCAGTGTATGCCTAAAGAATGTTTTTGTGCCTGAACCAGAATAACATGTAATTAGAACATTGTCTCCTCAAATGCCTAGTGACGTCTCTAATTAAGATTGTGTTTGTGTTGGTACAGAGACATCAAGCCAGACAACATCTTACTGGATGAACATGGTGAGTTGGACTACCTGCACCACCATCTCCTGATGTGGGTCACTTCCCTTTCCAGCTCCGGTTTGATGCGTCTCGTGGCTTTGAGCAGCCCTGCTGTGATAGGGACAGAGTGCGGCTGTGATTTCTGTGTCACAGGTAGCCTCTCTGGGGTTTGCATACAAAGCAAAGACACTGAGACCAGGCAAACTGGTACCATAATTCTTAATCAGCATGATAATAGGATAGGAATATTAATGTAGAGAGAGTTATGACCCTGTCTCCCACACACACACACGCGCGCACACACACCTCAGGCTTTTACACTCACTCTCAGCCTCCTTTCCTCTATCCCTCGTTCGCTCCATTCCTCTGTCCTTCTCACTCTGTCTATACCTCTATACCTTCTCCCCTCTCTCTCTCCCTCCCTCTGTCTCTTTCTACCACTCTTCCCCACTCACTCTATCTTTCTCTTGATCAGAGTGTGACAGTAACTCCCCCTCGTGCTCAGATGACAGCAGCATCTTTGCTTGTGCAGTGCTGTCCAGTACCGCTTGGTCCAAACTTCGTACTGCTGAGCGCCACAGTACTGTTCAGTACTGCATACTGACATTCAGTACCACTTGGGTCTGCTTAGCAATACACACTACCGCTTAGTACCAGTCAGTACCACCCAGA